>NC_135973.1:38385449-38446348 GCF_053455715.1 Rhinoraja longicauda
TTACAAGCCCACCGACTCGCACAGCTATCTGGACTACACTTCTTCCCACCCGGTCCCCTGCAAAAAGTCTATCCCCTACTCCCAATTCCTCCGTCTACGCCGCATCTGCGCCCGGGATGAGGTGTTTCAGACTAGGGCTTCCGAGATGTCCTCGTTTTCCAGAAAACGGGGCTTCCCCTCCTCCATTATAGATGAGGCTCTCACTAGGGTCTCTTCTACATCCCGCAGCTCCGCTCTTGCTCCCCATCCCCCCACTCGCAACAAGGACAGGATCCCCCTCGTTCTCACCTTCCACCCCACCAGCCAGCGGATCCAACATATCATCCACCAACATTTCCGTCACCTACAACAGGACCCCACCACTGGCCATATCTTCCCATCCCATCCCCTCTCTGCGTTCCGCAGAGACCGTTCCCTCCGCAACTCCCTGGCCCACTCGTCCCTTCCTACCCAAACCACCCTAACCCCGGGCACTTTCCCTTGCAACCGCACGAGATGCAACACCTGTCCCTTTACCTCCCCCCTCAACTCCATCAAAGGACCCAAACATTCTTTCCAGGTGAGACAGAGGTTCACCTGCACCTCCTCCAACCTCATCTATTGCATCCGCTGCTCTAGATGTCAACTGATCTATATCGGCGAAACCAAGCGCAGGCTCGGCGATCGCTTCGCTGAACACCTGCGCTCGGTCCGCATTAACGCAACTGATCTCCCGGTGGCCCAGCACTTTAACTCCCCCTCCCATTCCCAGTCTGACCTCTCTGTCATGGGCCTCCTCCAGTGCCATAGTGAGGCCCGCCGGAAATTGGAGGAGCAGCACCTCATATTTCGCCTGGGCAGTTTGCAGCCCGGTGGTATGAACGTCGACTTCTCCAACTTCAGATAGCTCCTCTGTCCCTCCCTTCCCCTCCTCCTTCCCAGAGCTCCCTCTATCTTCCTGTCTCCACCTATATCCTTCCTTTGTCCCACCCCCGACATCAGTCTGAAGAAGGGTCTCGACCCGAAACGTCACCCATTCCTTCTCTCCCGAGATGCTGCCTGACCTGCTGAGTTACTCCAGCATCTTGTGAATAAACCCATCCCAGTCAGCATGCTAGGTGCTCCTGCTGTGCCAGTCAACCACACTTCAGACCAAATGAGAGGCCATTTAAAACTGAGGTGAGAAGAAACTTTTTCTCCCAGAGGGCTGTGAATTTGTGGAATTCTCTGCCACAGAAGGCAGTGGAGGCCAATTCACTGGATGAATTTAAAAGAGAGTTAGATAGAGCGCTAGGGGCTGGTGGAATCAAGGTACATGGGGAGAAGGCAGCACGGGTTACTGATTGTGGATGATCAGCCATGATCACAATGAATGGCGGTGCTGGCTCAAAGGGCCGAATGGCCTCCTCCTGCCTTCTATTTTCTGTTTCTATGGTGACCGGGGTACAGGAGTGGGTGAAGTAGCAGCTACTCTCATGTAGCTCGACTGGAAGCCCGTGCGAGATTGATTACTCATTTTAGTCACAATGCCGTTCAAACAATACCAAGAACCCATTCCTTCTCTCGAGATGCTGACTGACCCGCTGAGTTACTCCAGCATTTTGTGTGTACCAAGAACTTGCTTGCAGATCACAACTGGAGTGATAGAAAACAGCGGGTGTAGCCCAAGAATGCAAGGAATGTGCTTTGTCGATCGTGCCTCTATATTATGATGATCCTGCAGCTCAGGAGGGGCCTATGTAGACTAAATGGATTACTTTGTAACTTTGTCGGCACCCTATATAATAATAATAATAATAATAATAATAATGCATTACATTTATATAGCGCTTTTCAAACACTCAAAGACGCTTTACAGGGATTACTAGAACATAGAGAAGAAAATAAATAGATAAATAAGTAAACGAACAGAAAAAGGAGACAGAAGGTGAGGTGACGGTCAATGGTTGAAGGCAGTGCTGAACAGGTGAGACTTCAGTGATGTTTTGAATGTGGTGAGTGAGGAGTCTCTGACGGTTTGGGGTAGTGAGTTCCAGAGGGTGGGAGCAGCGATGGAGAAAGCCCTGTCCCCCCAGGATCTGAGTTTGGTCCGGATGGGGGGGGGGGGGGACAGGAGGTTGGCAGCAGCGGAGTGGAGGGTACGGGTGGGAGTGTGCCTGTGGAGGAGGTCAGTCAGGTAGGATGGGGCCAGGTTATGGAGGGCTTTGTAGGTCATGAGGAGGATTTTGTACTGGATTCTCTGGGGGATGGGGAGCCAGTGGAGCTTGTAAAGGACGGGGGTGATATGGTCACGGATCGGGGAGTGGGTGAGTAGACGGGCAGCAGAGTTTTGAATGTATTGAAGTTTACTGATGATTTTTGAGGGTGAGCCATAGTCCAGTAGTCCAGTTGTTGCAGTAGTCCAGACGGGAGGTGATGAAGGCGTGGATGAGGGTTTCTGCAGCTGTGGAGGAGAGGGATGGACGGAGACGGGCGATGTTTTTGAGGTGGAAGAAGGCTGTCTTTGTGATGTGTTTGATGTGTTTGTCGAAGGAGAGGGTTTGATCAAAGATGATTCCAAGATTCCGGATGTGAGGGGAGGTGGATACTGGGAGACCATCAATATTGAGGGTGAAGTTTTGGGTGTATTTGGTGAGCGTTTTTGGACCAATGATGATGATTTCAGATTTGTTGCAGTTGAGTTTGAGGAAATTTGATTGAAGCCAAGATTTTATTTCAGTGAAGCAGTTTGTCAGTGTGGAGTGTGTGGTGGTGGAGATTGACTTGGTGGAGATGAGGAGCTGGATATCATCGGCGAAGCAGTGGAAGTTGAGACCATGACGGCGGATTAATTGACCAAGGGGGAACATGTAGAGGATGAAGAGGAGGGGGCCAAGGACTGAGCCTTGGGGGACACCTTGGGGGAGGGGAGCGGTGGGGGATTTACAGTTGTTAATGGAGATGAACTGGTGCCTGTCAGAGAGGTAAGATTTGATCCAGGATAGGGCTGTGCCGGTGATGTTAAAGGAGGTTTCAAGTCGGGTGAGGAGAATGGAGTGATTTATGGTGTCAAAGGCGGCCCTGAGGTCAAGTAGGATGAGGATGTTGAGGTTGCCAGCGTCAGAGAGGAAAAGGTCGTTTGTGATTTTGAGGAGCGCAGTTTCAGTACTGTGGTTGGAGCGGAATCCGGGTTGGAAAGTTTCATACAGGTTATTGGTAGAGAGGTGGTATTTGAGTTGAGAAGCTACAGCACGTTCCAAAACTTGGGACAGAAAGGGTAGGTTGGAGATTGGTCTGAAGTTGTTTGGGGTGTCAGGGTTGAGACCAGGTTTTTTCAGAATGGGGGTGACAGCAGCGATTTTGAGGGATGGCGGGACGATGCCAGTGGACAGGGAGTTTATTGTTGCAGTGATAAGTGGAGAGAGAGCAGGAAACATATAAGATTATTAAGGGGTTGAACACGTTAGAGGCAGAAAACATGTTCCCAATGTTGGGGGAGTCCAGAACCAGGGGCCACAGTTTAAGAATAAGGGGTTGGCCACTTAGAACGGAGATGAGGAAAAACTTTTTCAGTCAGAGTTGTGAATCTGTGGAATTCACTGCCTCAGAAGGCAGTGGAGGCCAATTCTCTGAATGCATTCAAGAGCTAGATAGAGCTCTTAAGAATAGTGGAGTCAGGGGGTATGGGGAGAAGGCAGGAACAGGGTACTGATTGAGAATGATCAACCATGATCACATTGAATGGTGGTGCTGGCTCAAAGGGCCGAATGGCCTACTCCTGCACCTATTGTCTATTGACTCATTGCCTACTTGTGCATACAAAACAAACTCGCTGTGACATCGCATGCGATAATAAAGTATCATTCATAAATGAATTGGGCTTGGGGAGGGTAACAAAGTCAAGTTCAAGATCAAACCCGGGTCTCTGGCGCTGTATTCACTGTATTCACTGTAAGGCAGCAACTCTACGCTGCGCCTCCGTGCCGTCCTATTTTTCATCTTAACCCCATTTTCCTGCATTCACCCTGAAACCTTTTTGCTAATCAAGAACCCATCCATCTCCACTTTAAAAATACCAAATGACATGGCCTTCAGAGCCATCTGTAGCAATTCATTCCACCTCATATCAATTTTAAAGGTATGCCCATTTATTCTGAGGCTGTGCCATCTGGTCCTAGACTCTCCCACTACAGGAACCATTCTCTCCACATCTGTCTTTCATTATTCAGTAGTTTTCAATGAGATCCTCCCCTTCTAAAATCCAGGTCCAGAGCCTTCAAAATGGGTCATATGTCCACGGGATAATTCTCAAACCTCCTCTGCACCCTCTCCAATCCCTGCACATCCTTCCTCAGGTATGGGCCAAAACTGCTCACAATATAGTGAGGTTAGGCAGGTTAGGACTTTATTCCTTGGAGCAGAGAAGACCACGGGTTATCTTATAGCAGTGTATTAAACCATGATAGGTTGCATGCATTCTTTTACCCAGACCAGGGGAATCAAAAACAAGAGGCCATATGTTTAAGGTGAGTGGCACTCAAGAGGGCAGTGGGTGTATGGAACAAGCTGCCAGAGGTAACTGAGGCAAATACTACGACATGCGACACTCGGACAGGTGCATGGTAGCAAAGGTTCAGAGGGATGTGTGTCAAATGCATGCAATCTTGGCCGGCTTCGACAAGTTGAGCCAAAGGACCTGTTTTGGGGTACTTTGGGAAGTTGAATATAAAGGGATGGTGTACTTACTGACAAGAACCCTCCCCCAGCATTAATGTACAGAGGGATCTTGGGATCCAGGTCTGTAGCTCACTGAAAGTGGCAACGGAAGTGAACAGAGTGGCAAAGGGTGTGTACGGTACGCTTGGGGCATTAGCTATAATGAGGTTGGACAACCTTGGATTGTTTTCTCTGGAGCGTCAGAGGCTGCGTGGATACCTGATGTAAATATATAAAATAACGAGGCGTAGTCAGAACTGCCACCCACTTTTCTACTATATGATTAACAGCTATACCTTGGCCCAAGTGCCCAGCTAATCACGATCCTGCTATAATTCTTGATAACCATCTTCACTCTCTGCGATACCACCTGTTAGACCACTAGATAGAGCTCTTAATGATAGCGTAGTCAGGGGGTATGGGGAGAAGGCAGGAACGGGGTACTGATTGAGATTGATCAGCCATGATCACATTGAATGGATGTGCTGGCTCGAAGGGCCGAATGGCCTACTCCTGCATCTATTGTCTATTGTTAGTGTCAGCTGCAAACTTACTCAAGCCTCATATGTTGATATGAACCACAAACAGCAATGAGCCCAGGACTGATCACCAAGGTGCATCACCAGTAAGCCCTCCAGTCCAAAAATCCATCTTCTACCACCAACCACTCTTGGCTTCCTTCCATCAAACCAATTCTACATCCAGTTAGCTAGCTATTCCTGGATGCCATGCGATCTGGTGCAGTCTACCCTGCTGAAACTTAAAGGGCTTGGTCCACACAGCCAATATCTACAGCGAGAAACGGAGTCATTCCTGGACAAGTCCTACAGGGAGATTGTTACACCGCAGGTACTTGAAGAGAAAAGGTAGGTGACGGTGAGAAAGGGAAGAAAACTTGGAGTGCAAGGGTTGTTGTACCTTTTGAGAACAGGTTAACCCACTTTGAATCTGTCGGGGAAGAAGACGTTGCCACACTGAGCGGTAGACAGATTTGCAAAGCAAAACGTGCTGTTGAGCCAAAACCAAAGAGGCCGACATCAGGCAACGCCGTGGTAGTAGGAGACTCCATTGTGAGAGGTACGGAGAGGGGTTTCTGTGGCAACAGGCGGGATTCGAGGATGGCGTGCTGTTTCCCAGGTGTCCAGGATGTCACGGACAGAGTGCAGAAAATCCTCAAGGGCGAAGGTGAACAGCTGGAAGTGGTAGTGCATGTCGGCACAAACGACGTCGGGAAGAAGTTGGATGGATATTCTGCAGCGTGACTTTAGAGAGCTCGGAAAAATGCTGAAAAGCAGGACCTCCAGGGTGGTTATCTCCGGTTTGCTTCCAGTTCCTCGTGCTGGTGAAGGCAGGAACAAGGAGTTACGATACCTGAATGTTTGGCTGAGAAACTGGTGCAGGGCGCAGGGATTTAGATTCTTAGATCACTGGGATCATTGGATTTTGGGGTAAGGGGGAATTGTACAAAAGGGACGGATTGCACCTTAACAGGTGGGGGAACCAGCATTCTGGCAGGCAGGTTTGCCACTGCTACACGCATGGTTTTTAACTAAATGGGGGGGAGGGGGGGTCAAATGGGATAGTCAAGGATGGAGTTAAAAGGAAAGAGAGTAAAGGGATAGTTAATGACCCCAGAATTAACAGGAAAGAAAGCTCACAAAGGGATAGGAAAGTATGGCCAAGTGTAATGGGAATCGATGTGAAAGGTGAGATGTGTAAGGAATTAAAAGTATTGCATATGAATGCACGAAGTATAAGAAGTAAAGTAGATGAGCTTGAGGCTCAGTTAGAAGTTGGTAGATATGACATTGTGGGGATTACAGAGACGTGGCTGCAGGAGGATCGGGCCTGGGAACTTAATATTCAGGGTTATGCATCCTATAGAAAGGACAGACAGGTGGGCAGAGGCGGTGGGGTAGCTCTGCTGGTGAGGGATGAAATTCAGTCCCTTGCGAGGGAAGACATAGGGACAGACGAGGTAGAGTCATTGTGGATTGAATTGAGGAATTGTAAAGGTAAGAAGACACTAATTGGAGTTGTCTACAGACTCCCAAATAGTAGCACGGATGTAGGGTGTAAGTTGCAGCAAGAGTTAAAACTGGCATGTAAGAAATGTAATGACACTGTGGTGATGGGGGATTTCAATATGCAGGTAGACTGGGAAAATCAGGTTGGTTCTGGACACCAAGAAAGAGAGTTTGTAGAGTGCCTCCGAGATGGATTCTTAGAGCAGCTTGTAATGTAGCCTACCAGAGAAAAGGCAATTCTGGATTTAGTGTTGTCCAATGAACCAGATTTGATAAGAGAACTCGAGGTAAAGGGGCCCCTTGGAGGTAGCGATCATAATATGATTAGTTTTAATCTGCAATTTGAGAGGGAGAAGGTTAAATCGGAAGTGTCAGTGTTTTGAATAAAGGGGACTAAGAAGGCATGAGAGAGGAGCTGGCCAAGGTTGACTGGAAAGGAACGGTGGAACAGCAATGGCAGGAATTTCTGGGCATAATCCGGAAGCTGCAGGATCATTTCATTCCAAAGCAGAAGAAAGATTCTAAGGGGAGTAGGAGGCAACCGTGACTGACAAGGGAAGTTAGGGATGGAATAAAACTAAAGCCAATCT
Source organism: Rhinoraja longicauda (assembly GCF_053455715.1). Taxonomy (NCBI): domain Eukaryota; kingdom Metazoa; phylum Chordata; class Chondrichthyes; order Rajiformes; family Arhynchobatidae; genus Rhinoraja; species Rhinoraja longicauda. The sequence continues at coordinate 38,392,741 of NC_135973.1, forward strand.
CGTTGTACCCCTGTACAATGACAATAAAGATATATTGTATTGTATTGTATAACACAGCAAATAGTAGCATGAAGCCAGAGGAATTAGGAAACTTTCAAAGGACAACAGAAGGTAACAAAACAGGCAATACAGGCTGAAAGGATGAAGTACGAGAGGAAGCTAGCCAAGAATATAAAGAAGGACAGTAAAAGCTTCTTTAGATATGTTAAGAGAAAAAGGTTAGCAAAGACAAATGTGGGTCCCTTGAAGGCAGACACAGGTGAAATTATTATAGATAACAAGGAAATGGCAGAAGAGTTGAACAGGTACTTTGGATCTGTCTTCACTAAGGAAGACACAATCTCCCAGATATACTCGAGGACAGAGGATCTAGGGGGATCGAGGAAATTTGCATTAGGCGAGAAATAGTATTGGGTAGACCAGGGGCCTCCAAACTTTTCAGCATGAGGGCCATATAACATATTTGGCACATTTTTGTGGGCCGTAGGGAAAAATAAAGAAGTGTGAGTTCTATAAATTTAATGAACACAAAAAAGTTTAGACTAGGTTACGTTCGATTAGATTAGGAAAGGTTAAACTGGGTTAGGTTAGATTAGGTTAGTTTACATTAGGATTATATGGCAACAATTAAATAATGTTCAATTTTTTTAAAAAGCTTCATCCACTCACTTCCCCGGCCCCGTCTCCCTCTAACGCAGCGAAATAAGAACACGTGTAGTTGTTGTTCAGAAGCCCCGGCGAGGAGGGAAGTTTCACTTGTGATTTTTTCGTATTTCGCTGCATTAGAGGGAGACGGGGCTGGGGAAGATAGTGGAGGAGCGGCACAAATCTCACTGGCTCTGGGAGAGGGAGGGAGAGGGGAAAGAGGGAGGGAGCAGCCCCCACAAGAGGCAGCGATCCTTCACTGGATCCTCTGACACCTTCCCCCTCCCGCTCTCACCCGCTGCTCTGTCGACCCCCCTCTCTCCCTGGGGTGAGCGGCGGCGGCAAGGAGGGAAGTTTCTTTGGGTTTGGTGTTTGTAAGGGGGCGCTGCGATCTCTCGCCTTGTCCCGGCTCTGGGTCGGTGGCGATCGCTCTCTGGTGAACCTTCGCCTCCAGCCCCGGTGCCTAAGAGCTTGCTGCAGGCCGGATAAAATCTCGTGGCGGGCCAGATGTGGCCCGCAGGCCAGTTTGGAGACCGCTGGGGTAGACAGATGGGACTGAAGGTTGATAAATCCCCTGGGCCTGATGGTCTGTATCCCAGGGTCCTCAAGGAGGTGGCCCTAGAAATAGTGGACGCATTGGTGATCATTTTCCAATGTTCCAATAGATTCAGGATCAGTTCCTGTGGATTGGAGGATAGCCAATGTTATCCCACGGATCAAGAAAGTAGTGAGAGAGAAAACAGGGAATTAGACCAGTTAGCCTGACATCGGCGGTGGGAAAGATGCTGGAGACAATTATTAAAGAGGTAATAACGGTGCATTTGGATAGCAGTAAAAGGATGTCCAAGTCAGCATGGATTTATGAAGGGGAAGTCATGCTTGACTAATCTGGAATTTTTAGAGGATGTGAAAAGTAAAATGGATGAAGAGGAGCCAGTGTATGTCAGGAAGTTGGAAATGGAGTGCTGCAAGGCTCGGTGTTGGGGCCACAACTGTTTACCATATATATTAATGATTTGGATGAAGGAATTAGAAGTAACACTAGCAAGTGTGCAGATGACCCAAAGCTGGATGGCAGGGTAAACTGCAAAGAGGAGGTTGCAGGGTGACCTGGACAGGTTGAGTGGGCAAATGCATGGCAGATGCAGTAATAATGTAGATAAATGTGAGGTTATCTACTTTGGCAACAAAAACAAGGAGGCAGATTATTATCTCAATGGTGTCAGGTTAGGTAAGTGCAGCGAGACCTAGGTGTCCTTGTACACCAATCACTGAAAGCTGGCGTGCAGGTACAGCAGGCAGTGAAGAAAACTAATGGCATGTTGGCCTTCATAACGAGAGGATTTCAGTTTAGGAGTAAAGAGGTACTTCTGCAGTTGTATATGGTCCTGGTAAGACCATATCTGGAGTATTGTGTACAGTTTGTCTCCAAATTTGAGGAAGGACATCCTTGTAATTGAGGCAGTGCAGCGTAGGTTCACGAGAATGATCCCTGGGATGGCGGGACTGTCATGAGGAAAGATTGAAAAGACTAGGCTTGTATTCACTGGAGTTTAGAAGGATGAGAGGGGATCTTATTGAAATAAATAAAATTATAAAAGGACTGGACAGGCTAGATTCAGGAAAAATGTTTCCAATGTTGGAGAACCAGGGGCCACAGTCTTAGAATAAAGGGGAGGCCATTTAAAACTGAGGTGAGAAGGAACTTTTTCACCCAGAGTTGTGAATTTGTGGAATTTTCTGCCACAGGGAGCAGTGGAGGCCAAATCACTGGATGGATTTAAGAAAGTTAGGTCACGGGGCTAGTGGAATCAAGGGGTATGGGGAGAAGGCAGGCACGGGTTACTGATTGTGGATGAACAGCCATGATCACAATGAATGGCGGTGCTGGCTAGATGGGCTGAATGGCCTCCTCCTGCACCTATTTTCTATGCTTTTGTCTCTTCAACCTCCTTGGTTACTTAAAATAATGGAATCAAATTTGAGACAAGTTCTCCCATGCACAAAACCATACTGACTCTCAAACCAATCCATCTTTCCAAATGCCAATAAAAATACTTCTGACTTCTTGACAGCCTCAACATTAGAGAGAACAGTCTAGGTTTATCCAGCCGGTCCTTGCATCTTATATTCTGTAATCTATGCAACAATCCTGGTGACCCACTTCTGCACCCTCCCCAAAACACCCACACGTTAAGGTCAAAACGGGAGTCAGTGCATAGAATGTACAGAAGCCGCACACCAGCAATCACCAGGTGATGCAACGATCAGAATTCATTTATTTACGAGAGATCATTGGACTTTGGGGCAGCTAAGGAGATCACTATTGGAGACACTACAGAATGCAATCCTGAATCAGAAGCTTGCAACGCATTTCCAATGACTTTACCTTTGGCACAATAAGCACCAAAGTCACAGCAATCCTCACAAGTAAAAAAAAAAATCACATTTAAAAATAATTGACAAAGCAAATGGGTTTGACGTTTTATTGCAGAATAGTTCTCACATTTTAGAAAAAGAATCCTAAGATTTTTCCTCCGGTGTGTTTTCGTTTGGCCTCTTCATGGTCCATGATCCCAGCCGAAGTTGTGAGAACGAGGTACCTACAATTTAAAAACAAATCATGTGATTCTGGATTCAATTAACATTCTTTAAGGGAACAGTCGGCAAACTTGTGATACTGACATTGGGAATACTCCAAGGTTGCATAGAACTTTCTTAGCATTAATGTGCAAAATAATCGCAAATGACATTTCAGCCTTTACCCACTTTTAAGACTAGATGGCTGATCTTTAAATGAAAAAATCCCAGTCAATCCTCTCTAAATAAAGGCCATTCATACCCTAAATAGTGCCACACAGTCTAACATTTGTGAAGGAGAAATCTTGCCTGATGAATCTGTTGGAATTCTTTGAGGAAGTAAATAGCAGGACAGCCAAAGAACTCAAAGTACACAACATATAGAAAAGACAGACAGGTGGGCAGAGGGGGTGGGGTCGCTCTGTTGGTGAGGAATGATATTCACTCCCTTGCAAGGGGTGACATAGAATCAGGAGATGTAGAATCAGTATGGATAGAAATGAGGAATTGTAAGGGTAAAAAGACCCCAATGGGAGTTATTTACAGGCCCCCAAACAGTAGCCTCGACATAGGGTGCAAGTTGAACGAGGAGCTAATATTGGCATGTCGCAAATGTAATGCTACGGTGGTTATGGGAGATTTCAACATGCAGGTAGACTGGGAAAATCAGGTTGGTAATGAACCCCAGGAAAGAGTTTGTGGAGTGTCTCCGAGATGGATTCTTAGAACAGCTTGTACTGGAGCCTACTAGGGAGAAGGCAATTCTGGATTTAGTGTTGTGTAATGAACCTGATCTGATAAGGGGACTCGAGGTAAAAGAGCCATTAGGATGCAGTGATCACAATATGATAATTTTTACTCTACAAATTGAGAGGGAGAAGGGAAAATCGGAAGTGTCAGTATTACAGTATAGCAAAGGGGTTTATAGAGGCATGAGGCAGGAGCTGGCCCGAATTGACTGGAAGGAGGCCCTCGCAGGGAAGACGGTGGAACAGCAATGGCAGGTATTCCTGGGAATAATGCAGAAGTTGCAGGATCAATTTATCCCAAAGAGGACGAAAGATTCCAAGGGGAGTAAGAGACACCCGTGGCTGACAAGGGAAGTCAAGGACAGCATAAAAATAAAAGAGCAGAAGTACAACAAAGCAAAGAAGAGTGGGAAGCCAGAGGATTGGGACTCTTTTAAAGAACAGAAGATGACTAAGAAGGCAATACAGGGAGAAAAGATGAGGTACGAGAGTAAACTAGCCAATAATATAAAGGAGGATAGTAAAAGCTTTTTTAGGTATGTAAAGAGGAAAAAAATAGTCAAGGCAAATGTGGGTCCCTTGAAGACAGAAGCGGGGGAATTTATTATGGGAAACAAGGAAAATGGCAGACGAGTTGAACAAAGAGTTGCACTTTGGATCTGTCTTCACTAAGGAAGATACAAGCAATCTCCCAGATGTTCTAGTGGCCAGAGATCTTAGGGTGACGGAGGAACTGAAGGAAATCCACATTAGGCAGGAAATGGTGTTGGGTAGACTGATGGGACTGAAGGCTGATAAATCCCCAGGGCCTGATGGTCTGCATCCCAGAGTACTTAAGGAGGTGGTGCTAGAAATTGTGGACGCATTGGTGATCATTTTCCAATGTTCTATAGATTCAGGATCAGTTCCTGTGGATTGGAGGGTAGCTAATGTTGTCCCACTTTTTAAGAAAGGAGGGAGAGAGAAAACGGGAAATTATAGACCAGTTAGTCTGACATCAGTGGTGGGGAAGATGCTGGAGTCAATTATAAAAGACGAAATTGCGGAGCATTTGGATAGTAGTAACAGGATTGTTCCGAGTCAGCATGGATTTACGAAGAGGAAATCATGCTTAACTAGTCTTCTGGAATTCTTTGAGGATGTAACCAGGAAAATTGGCAGGGGAGAGCCGGTGGATGTGGAGTACCTTGACTTTCAGAAAGCCTTGGACAAGGTTCCACATAGGAGATTAGTGGGCAAAATTAGAGCACATGGTATTGGAGGTAGGGTACTGACATGGATAGAAAATTGGTTGACAGACAGAAAGCAAAGAGTGGGGATAAATGGGTCCCTTTCAGAATGACAGGCAGTAACTAGTGGGGTACCGCAAGGCTCGGTGCTGGGACCGCAGCTATTTACAATATACATTAATGACTTGGATGAAGGGATTAAAAGTATCATTAGCAAATTTGCAGATGATACAAAGCTGGGTGGTAGTGTGAACTGTGAGGAAGATGCTATGAGGTTGCAGGGTGACTTGGACAGGTTGTGTGAGTGGGCGGATGCATGGCAGATGCAGTTTAATGTGGATAAGTGTGAGGTTATCCACTTTGGTGGTAAGAATAGGAAAGCAGAGTATTATCTGAATGGTGTCAAGTTAGAAACAAGATCTGGGTGTCCTAGTGCATCAGTCACTGAAAGGAAGCATGCAGGTACAGCAGGCAGTGAAGAAAGCCAATGGAATGTTGGTCTTCCTAACAAGAGGAGTTGAGTATAGGAGCAAAGAGGTCCTTATGGAGTTGTACAGGGCCCTAGTGAGACCGCACCTGGAGTACTGTGTGCAGTTTTGGTCTCCAAATTTGAGGAAGGATATTCTTGCTATTGAGGGCGTGCAGCGTAGGTTTACTAGGTTAATTCCCGGAATGGCGGGACTTTCATATGTTGAAAGACTGGAGCGACTAGACTTGTATACACTGGAATTTAGAAGGATGAGGAGATCTTATCGAAACGTATAAGATTATTAAGGGGTTGGACACGTTAGAGGCAGGAAACATGTTCCCAATATTGGGGGAGTCCAGAACAAGGGGCCACAGTTTAAGAATAAGGGGTAAGCCATTTAGAACTGAGATGAGGGAAAACTTTTTCAGTCAGAGTTGTGAATCTGTGGAATTCTCTGCCTCAGTGGAGGCAGTGGAGGCCAATTCTCTGAATGCATTCAAGAGAGAGCTGGATAGAGCTCTTAAGGATAGCAGTCAGGGGGTATGGGGAGAAGGCAGGAACGGGGTACTGATTGAGAATGATCAGCCATGATCACATTGAATGGCGGTGCTGGCTCGAAGGGCCGAATGGCCTCCTCCTGCACCTATTGTCTATAAGAAGAATCAGTGGATGTTATTTACCAAGATTTTTAGAAAGCATTTGATAAGGCGAGACTGCTAAACTAGATGAGAGCCCATGGCGTCAAAGAGAAGATATGGAGGTCATGGATACCAGGTTGGCAGATGGCAAAGAGTGGCAATAAAGAGGGCTTTTTCTGGTTGGATGCCAGTAACTAGCGGAGTACCGCAGAGGTCAGTGCTGGGGCCACAACACTTCATGTTGTATATCAATGATTTGGATGAGGGGATTGAAGATTTTGTGGCCAGGCTTGCAGCTGATACAAAGATTGGTGGATGGGGCAGGTAGTATAGAGAAAGCCAGGACTCTGCAGAAGGACTTCAAAGGTTGGGAGAGTGGGCAGAGAAGTGGAGATGGAATATAGCATAGCAAAGTGTGGAGTCGTGTATTTTGGTAGTAAGACTAAAGGCATAGACTATTCTAATTGGGTTAGATATAGCTCTTTGGGCTAATAGAATCAAGGGATATGGGGAGAAAGCAGGAACAAGGCATTGATTTTGGATGATCAGCCATGAATGTTGAATGCTGGCTCGAATTGCCGAATTAGCACATTGAATTGGTAATAAGGAAGGCAAACACAATGCTGCATTTATTCCGAGAAGACTCCAACACAAAAAAATGGATGTAAAGCTGAGGCCTTATTAGGTGCTGGTCAGACCTCATTTAGACTAATGTGAGCAATTTTGGGCCTGATATCTGAGGAAAGATGTGCTGGGCCCGCAGAGGGTCCAGAGGTTTACGAGAATGATCGCAGGAATGAGTGGGTTAACATATGATGAGCGTTTGACGGCACTGGGCCTGTAATCGCTGGGGTTTAGAAGAATGAAGGACAACCTCAATGAAACTTAGCGAAAATAGTGAAAGGCTTGGATAAAGTGGACGTGGAGAGGATGTTTCCACTCGTGCAGGAGCCTCAAAACTTTTCAGCATGAGGGCCACATTATATATTTGGCACATTTTTGCATGCCGTAGGAAAAAATAAAGTGTGAGTTTTATAATTTTAATGAACTCAAAAAAGTTTAGATTAGGTTACGTTCGATTAGATTAGGAAAGGTTAAACTAGGTTAGGTTAGATTAGCTTAGTTTACATTAGGTTTATATGGCAACAAATAAATAATATTCAATTTTTAAAAAGAGCTTGAAATATTGGAATATATATGCTGTGGGTGTACAATTATTTGTAAAACAGAAAAAATACAGTGACCACCACTCGGGGAGAGAGTGGGGGCGGGGAAGAGAGTGGGGGGGTGGAGAGAGAGGGGGGGGGGGGGGGAAGAATCAGGATAGAGGGAGCACCGGGTAAGAGTGGGAGCGCGGGGAGGGTGTCAGAGGATCCGGTGAAGTAACGCCACCACTTGCGGGGGGGCTGCTCCCTCCCTCTCTCCCAGAGCCAGCGAGATCTGAGCCGCTCATCCACTCGCTTCCCCGTCCACGTCTAACGCAGCAAAATAAGAACAAACACAAGTGTAGTTGTTGTTCAGAAGCCCCACGTCCCCGGGGTGAGCAGCAGCGACGAGGAGGGAAGTTTCACTTGTGTTTGTTCCTATTTTGCTGCGTTCGAGCGGGAAGAGAATGGAGGAGCGGCACAGATCTCGCTGGCTCTGGGAGAGGGAGGGAGCAGCACCCGCTGACACCCCCCCCCCCCCCCCCCACCTTCCCTGCGCTAAAGCTCTCACCCGCTGCTCCCTCCACCCCGACTCTTCCCCCCCCCTCCCAGGTTGAGTGGCAGCGAGGAGGGAAGTTTCCTTGGGTTTGGTGTTTCGAGGGGACGCTGCTATCTCTCGCCTTGTCCCGGATCTGGGTTGGTGACGACCGCTCTCCGGTGAACCTTCGCCGGCAGTTTCTGCCTCCAGTGCCTGCCGCCTAAGCTTGCCGCGGGCCGGATGTGGCCCGCGGGCCATAGTTTGGAGACCGCTGCACTAGTGGGACAGTCTAGGACCACAGATCATAGCTTCAGGATAAAAGGACATTCCTTTAGGAAGCAGACGAGGAGGAAATTCTTTATTCAGAGGGTGGTGAATCTGTGCAATTCACTGCCAGAGAAGGCTGTGGAGGATATCAATGGATATCTTAAAGGCTGAATTAGATAGTCTGGATTAGAATGTGTCAGGGGTTATGGGGAGAAGGCAGGAGAATGGGGTTGAGAGGAAGAGAGATCAGCGACCTGGGTTTGATCCTGACTATGGGCGCTGTCTGTGCGGTTTGTATGTTTGCCCTATGATTGCATGGGTTTTTTTCCGGCTGTAGGCTAGACATTCCGTGTTGGAACCCTTCATCAGAAACCCTTCAGCAGAAGGCTTCCGACCAGAAATGCCAACTATTCATTTTCTCCAGAGATGCCACACTGAGTTACTCTTGCATTTTGTGTTCTATCTTTGGTATAAACCAGCATTTGCAGATACTTCCTACACTTGTTTGTAGGTTAATTGGCTTTGCTAGTGCTCGTGAATGGGGTAACCGCTGGTTGGTGCAGGCTTGGTGGGCCGAAGGGCCCGTTCCCACACTGTATCTCTAAAGTCTAAAGGGAAGCAGAGATAATCCAGGGGCTAACTTGCTGTCGCCAAAATTGGAGGACTTGCCTACAGTGAGGAAGCCTGTCAGAAGATACAGCTGGACGGATTAGCTGCAGAAATGGGCGGAGAAATGGCAGATGGAGTTTAATCCAAGCAAGTATGAGATGTTGCACTTTCAGAGGCTGAATGGAAGGAGAAAGAGTACAGTTAATGGCAAGACCCTCAATAATGTTGATTTGCAGAGATCATGGAGTCAGTCACAGTGATACTGTGGAAACAGGCCCTTCGGCCCAACTTGCCACACCGGCCAACAATGTCCCAGTTACATTAGTCTCACTTGTCTGCACTTGGTCCATATCCCTCCAAACCTGTCCTATCCATGTACCTGTCGGTTTCTTAAACAATGGGATAAACCTGGCCTCAACTACCTCCTCTGGCAGCTTGCTCCATACACCCACCACTCTTGAAAAGGTTGCCCCTCAGATTCCGATTAAATCTTTTCCCCTTCACCTTGAACCTATGTCCTCGATTTCCCTACTCTGGGCAAGAGACTCTGTGCATCTACCCGATCTATTTCTCTCATAATTTTGTACACCTCTAAAGTTTGTAAACCTCTAAAAGCAGAGCTAAAGTTTGTGGACTTTAGCTCTGCTTTTAACACCATTGTGCCAGAGCTACTACACTACAAACTCTCCCAGCTGACTGTGCCTGAACCCCTCTGTCAGTAGAATCACCTGAAGGACAGAAGCAGCATGTGAGGCTGGGAAAGCACATCTCGGACCCGCAGACCCTCAGCACAGGAGCACTGCAAGGCTGCGTACTCTCCCCTCTCCCCTACTCTCTCTACACCAACAACTGCACCTCCACAAACTCCTCTGTCAAGCTCCTCAAGTTTGCGGATGACACTACCCTGGATTGGACTGATCCAGGATGGGGAGGAATCTGCCTACAGATGGGAAGTGACACAGCTGACATCCTGGTGCCATCGCAACAACCTGGAGCTCAATGCTCTCAAGACAGTGGAACTAATTGTAGACTTTCGAAGAGATCCCCCTCCCCTCCCCCCACTCACCATCAACAACACCATAGTCACATCTGTGAAGTCATTTAAGCTCCTTGGAACCATCAACTCCAGGGACCTTAAATGGGGGGCCACCATCGACTCCAGTCAAAAAGGCCCAACAGTGGATGTACTTCCTGCAGCAACTGAGGAAATACAATCTGCCACAGGCAATGATGGTCCAATTCTATACTGCTATCATTGAGTCCGTCCTCACCTTCTCCATCATGGTCTGGTTTGGCTCAGCCACCAAGCACGACATCCGGAGGCTGCAATGGATCGTTCGCACAGCTGAGAAGGTTGTTGGCTGCAACCTTTCCCCCCATTGACGAACTGTACACTGCAAGGGCCAGGAAGCGAGCGGGCAAGATCATCTCTGACCCCTCTCACCCTGGCCACAAACTCTTTGAAGCACTTCCCTCTGGAAGGCGACTCCGGACTGTCAAAGCAGCCACAGCCAGACATAAAAACAGCTTTTTTCCACGAGTGATAGTTCTACTCAATAACCAGTCTGTAGACTCTTTTTTGCTCTGGTTTATTTTCACTCACATTTTTAGACCGTAATGGGGTATCCTTATTGTTTTGATGTGTTTATGCTGTATTCTTAATTGTTAACTGTATGTTTGTGTTGTCATTTGTGAGCGTCATTCCCCTGCAATCCATGGAATAGAGACCCAGCCTACTCAACCTCTCCATATAGCTCACACCCTCTACTCCTGGCAAGATCCTCATAAATCTTTTCTGAACCCTTTCAAGCTTGACAATATCTTTCCAATAACATGGTGCCCAGAACTGAACACAATATTCTAAATGAGGTCTCACCAACGTCTTATACAACCACTGCACGGTGGCGCAGTGGTAGAGTTGCTGCCTTACAGTGAATGCAACGCCGGAGACCTGGGTTCGATCCCGACTATGGGTGCTGTCTGTACGGAGTTTGTACGTTCTCCCCGTGACCTGTGTGGTTTTCCGAGATCTTCGGTTTCCTCCCATACTTCAAAGACATACAGGTTTGTAGGTAAATTGGCTTGGTAAATGTAAAAATTGTCCCTAGTGTGTGCAGGATGATGTTAATATGCGGGGATCGCTGGTCGGCGTGGATCTGATGGGCAGAAGGGCCTGTTTCCGTGCTGTATCTCTAAACTAAACTGCAACATCACCTCCCAACTTCTATACTCAATACTCTGACTGATAAAGCCAAAGTGCCAAAAGCCTTTTTCACCACCTTATCGACCTGCGACTCGACCTTCAAGGAACCATGCACCTGTACTCCTAGATCCCTCTGCTTTCCAACACTACCCAGTGGCCTACCATTTACTGTGTAGATCCTGCCCTTGTCCGACATCCCAAAATGCAACACCTCACACTTCGCTGTATTAACTTCCATCAACCATTCTTCCGCCCACCTGGCCAATCGATCCAGATCCTCCTGTAAACTTTTACAACCATCTTCACTATCTGCAAAACCACTCACTTTTGTATCATCAGCAAAATTGCTAATCTTGCCCTGTATGTTCTGATCCAAATCATTGATGTACTCGACAAACAGTTACGGGACCAACACCGAACCCTGAGGCACACCACTCGTCACAGGTCTCCAGTCCGAGAAGCAACCTTCCACCATCACCCTCTGCTTCCTTCCATGCAGCCAATTTGTTATCCATTCAGCTATCTCTCCTTGGAACCATGCGATCTAACCTTCCAGAGCACCCTACCATGTGGAACCTTGTCGAATGCCTTACTGAAGTCCATGAGTACATCTACAGCTCTGCCCTCATTGACCTTTTTAGTCACATGTTCAAAAAAAAAGCAATCAGATTTGTGAGACACGACCTCCCACGAACAAAACCATGCTGACCATCCCTAATCAGCTCTTGCCCATCCAAGTGCCTGTATAACCTATCCCTCAGAATACTCCCTAGTAACTTTCCAACTACAGATGTTAAGCTCACCGGCCTACAGTTCCCAGCATTTTCCCTGAGGCCCCTCTTGAAATACTGAAAGACTCGTAATACTGAAAATGGCGGCGCTGCCCTAGCAGCTGCGGATTACCTGCTGTTCGTTTGTCTTTGTGTTTTGTTGTTTTTTTTTGTCTTAATTGTAGATGTGATGTGATGTTTTTGTGGTTGTGTACTATGTGTGTGTGTGGGGAGGAGGGGGGGGGGAACTGTAAAATTGTAATATGTGTCCCTTCCGAACGGAGACCCGACCTTTGTTTTCTGGGTCGGGTCTCCGTTCCTGCTGAGGCCTACCATCGGCCCAACTCCTGGAGCTGGCGGCCTCCAGGGCTCCGGTTCGCAGAGCCCGCGGACCCACCACGGAGCCGACCGGACTCACCATCAGCGGAGCCGGCCGTCTTCGGAGGCTGCGGGAGCAGCTGCGACTCGCCTTAGGCTCGGGCCGCGTGGATGCCGACATCGGGAGCTCCGGCAGCGGCAGCGTGTTTGCCTGCCCCGGATCGCGGGGGGCTTGGGTCAGCCCACCACGGACATTTCACCGTCCGGTGCGGCCTGAAATAGGCCGCGGGATTTTTCTCTGCTGGGCGGGGGCTTCAATGTCGGGAGCCACGACCGCCCCGACGTGCAGCAACAGCGGCAGCGATAGCGTGTTCGCCCACCCCGGATCGCGGAGCTTGAGTCAGCCCGATGCGGACATTTCACCGTCCGGCGCGGCCTGGAACGTGGCAACCACAACAGCCTGACCACGGGAGAAGACGGCAGGGGAAGGGAAAAGACATTCTGGCCTTCCATCACAGTGAGGAGGGGACTGGAGGAGACTCACTGTGATGGATGTTTCTTTTTTTTGTGTGTTGGTTGGGGTTGTGTAATTTGCTTATTTTATTGCTTTTATTGTTGGACTGTGGGTGACTAAATTTCGTCCAAAAAACTTGTTTTTTGGATGACAAATAAAGATATCTTGAATCTCTTGAAATTTCAACCAGGGCTCCCGCAATTTCCTCTCTAGTTTCCCGCAATGTCCTCGAATATATCTGATCAGGCCCTGGAGATTTGTCTACCTCCATACACGATAGTATCTTGAGTACTTCTTCGATGGTAACACTAACTGCCCTCATGACATTTCCAGTGACTGCTCCAATTTCTCCGTCCCACTGTCTTTCTCCTCAGTAAATACTCATTGATGACCTTGCCCATCTCCTGTGGCTCCACATAGAGGTCACTGCTTAGATTCCTGAGATGTCCCACTCTCTCTCTAGTTACCCTTTCCCCCTTATGTATTTATAAAATCTTTTGAGATCGTCCTTCATGCTACCCGCCAGAGCTATCACCTGGCCCCTTTCTGCCCTTCTGATCTTTTTCAGTTTACTCCTTAGTTCCCAAAACTCCTCTGAGGATGTTCTTGATCCCAGCTGCCTTTACCTGTCCCATGCATCCTTCTTGTTTTTGACCAACACCTCAATTTCCTTTGTCAGCCAAGCTTCCTTATGTTTGCCTGTTTTGCCCTTCACTCTAATGGGGTGTACATATCCTGAGCTTTCGTCAGCACACTTTTAAAAACATCCGACTTGGCCGATGTTCCTTTCCCCTCAAGTAACCTGCTCCAGTCAACTTGAGCGAGAGCTTCTCTCATACTCTCAAAGTTGGCCTTACTCCAGTTGAGCATTTTAACATGTGGACCCTCTCCGTCCCTATCCATAACTATTGTTTTCCCAGGGTGGAAATGCCACGCATAGCTCCAAGGTTGATGGAAGAAAGTTTAATATTTTTTAATTCATAGAGTGGCGGGGGCTTGATATACACTGCCAGGGGTGGTGGTGGAGACTGAAATGATCGTGGCAATAGAGGTCTTTAGATAGGCGCATGGAAGCACAGGGAATAGAGGGATATGGATCATGCACAGGTAGATGAGACCAGATTAACTTGGCATCATGTTTGGCACAAACGTTCCTGTGCTTTGCTGTTGTACTGGCGTAGTTATGGCAAATCAGTGCCCAACAAAGGTTCACCAGTTACTTTGTAACTGCACTGTGTTCTAATCCCAGAAATTCAAATCCCAGAATTTTGTATGTAATTTTAATACTTCTAATCTGTCCGGCCATTAATCTATGCACATACTGCTATCTATACCTGTTCTTGAGTATGTTTTAGAATTGTGCTCGCTAGTTCATTTGCATTATTATTGCCATTGTAACATTCATTTTCTAATTATTATGTCAATTGCCGTCTCCACCAACAGACATGAAACCCACCCTCCTACTCCTCCTCCTCAGTTCACTGCACTCCCAATTTTCAATGAAAATGACTGGCTCTGCAAGCTGGAACAATGAATACATGATTCGTTTATTTAATGCCACCCATCCAAAAGTAAAAACGATACAATATTGTCATTTTTTATTTTTTTTTATGCTTTGGGGATCCCCCTTAATCTAGTCAAGATGGAATACCAAGCATTATTTAAGTAAATTCATCTCATTTCAAATTAGCCAGAATTTTGCTGAAAAAAGTACGTCTGAGAGAATTTGTTCACCTGCCTTGGTTGTACTAAATCTTATTAAATTTAACAAATCTTCAACGAACTAAGGGATTTACAATTATTAAGCACAAAATACTGCTGCAGGAAGGACACAGCTGACAAACTAATATTAAAATGTTGATTTTGGGGCAAAAAGACAGTGTTGAGTCATGCAGCACCGAAACAGGCCCTTTGGCTCAACTCATCCATGCCAACCAAGATGCAGCATATAAGATCGCCCCATTTGCCGACGTTTGGCTCACTTTGCTATAAATCTTTTCTATTCATGTTCTCATTCGACTGTCTTTTAAATGCTGTTAACAGTAAATGGAGGAGAAAAGCTATCACGTGCAAATGAATATAAATTAGGAACAAATCATATTTTTACTTTTATCGTTCTGGATTTGAAACAGCCTTTTGGTATCATACAACACTAATGTGAGCCAGTCTTCCTGATATTCGCAAAGAACAAACAGTTGTAGATATGCCTTAGCAGGTAACTCCAAAGAAAGGAAAACATAGCAAAATTGTAGCTTTAAAATTCTAGATTAACAAGGGGTCATGTTGGTTTAAAACTTTCATCATAGCTTTGCTTGTGTGCAGGAATTTTGCTTCTTGATTGCTTGGAGTTATTCATCGAATCCAAACATGTACTAAACGCGCACAAAGTTGTAGCTTAGATTGAACCATTTGCAGGTACAGCTAAATATCCAAATCAAACCCTGGCCCCACACAGCAGAAAAACACAGAAATTTAAGTCAAACTAGAGCAAGTTGGGCCCAAATCTTCATTGGTGCAGCATCCCTCTCCCCCTCCCTCCTCACCTCCTCCTTCCCCCGCACACTCCACCCACCTCAACCTCCCTTATTCTCCCTGCCGAGGAGATAGATTTAAACTTTAAAATGTGAATAACTTAAAAAATATAACAACAATTTAAATGAAACTTCTTCCATTAGCACCAAAGGGACGACGGTGAGTAAGGTGGGCCTAAAATTGTTGCGCTATCGTGTACCGTTTTGGCTGTAGTTCAGGAACAAACAAGCGAGTTTTAGTATATAGATAAGTGCAGACAGAAAAAGTCTACCAAAAGCCAAATAGTAAGGGGGTTCATTTCCTTATGGAATAAGTGAATATGCCAGTCATTATCGCAGGAGAGTAGGTAGGACAATCAAATTTCAAACAAAGGGTATGAAAGGTTTTTCAAATACTTGGGGTCCATCCTGTTCAAAGACTGCATATTAATGCAATTACAAGTGAATAAAGTTTGCCCATTAAAATAATAACAGGTTAAATGAATGTTGCCAGTAGAAATCTCAGGCAGTTTTCTACTCAATGAAACGTTGTGTCCCCCGAGCACAAACCAAATTGAAAATTTGCATACTCAGGTCAAAACCATAGTCTGAAAAAGTGAAAATCTCTCTCTCTCCCTCACACACACACACACACACACACACACAAAGTGGAACATATCTGCTGATGGATTATTCAGCCCTGTACACTACTTCCACTTCCATGCATAATTTACAATTTCCTTCGCCAAACAGCCGTGTAAAAAATACTTCCTTTCCCTATGTATAAATTAAAGGGACATCACAATCGGGAAATTGAATGCAGGTAGACTTTTTGCAATTAAAATAACGTGGAGATGTGGGAGGAAACCTAAGCTCCCAGATGTAACATACACGGTCACGGAACATAAACATACTTCACACAGATATGGACGGAACCAGGGTCTCCAGCACCCCAGCAGCTGCACGACTGAGCACAAAGCATTAACTATACTAACCACGCTAAATATTTCCAATATTCTCTGATTATATGTCACAAAGGTTCTTCAAAAGTAAATGAATGCATTTAGGAATGGTACACTTCATTCCAATTTGCTTAAAACACTGCAGCAAGGGATTATTCTTCATTGAACAGTGCAAGTCAAAACTATCAGTGAAGAAAAAGATATACAAGCGGGGTACTGATTTTGGATGATCAGCCATGATCATATTAAATAGGGTTGAATGACCTACTCTTGCACATATTTTCTATGTTCTACGATCGGCTCAATTGAGATTTAAAAAAGGTACTTGCAAAATCAAACCCAATTCAGTGCTGTTCCAGTCTTGGGATGATAAGTCTCGGGCCCTTTAATTCAAAACTCAAGTTACCTCCCCTACTTGAAGCAGCGCTTACTCATTTTTGCAATATTTTTATAAATAAAAGGAAGACCCTACGAAAAGGACAACCATTAAGTATTAATATAAAAGTTAAATAGACTGGAAATATCTTTGAATGATTATGAAATAAAAAAGGCGCCTATTCACTAGTTTTACAAAATGGGAACCAAATATTCCTCAGCATGGAATTATGCAGTTCCATAAATGATAAATCAAGCCAAATTCTATGATAGTAGACACAAAATTCTGGAGTAACTCAGCGGGACAGGTAGCATCAATGGAGAGAAGGAATGGGTGGCATTTTGGGTCAAGACCCTTCTTCAGATCCGACCTCGTCTCAACCTGAAACGTCATCCATTCCTTCTCTCCAGAGATGCTGCCTGTCCCGCTGAGTTACTCCAAGCATTTTGTGTCTACCTTCGATATAAACCAGCATCTGCAGTTCTTACCTAACTATGATGCCCAATTTCAGGTTAGGTACAATAACGTTTATAAAACATTTGGACAACAGGAAATGGGGACATCTTGGCCGGCAAGGACAATTTGACTAACGGAATTGTTTCCAGGCTGTATGAATAAGTCCTCGGAGATAGAACAGTGTGACAATTATCAATTCTACAATAACTCCAGAAAATCTCGTTCACTTCCTTAGTTAATAACTAGCTACTTAAGCATACTAGGCAGGCACCAAGGACCACACTTTGTCCTGTGATATGGCAATCGGCACACCTAACAATGCAGCCAACAAATGGGCTGGCAAACAGTACAAATACAACAAAAAAATTCAATCGTAAATGCTACACAGGCATGTTGGAGTAGAGTTGAAGCTATTAAAATCTGACCCAAAAACTAAGGTTTAAGACTGCTCATGAAAGTTGTGAGCAACCCCAATTTAAAACAATGTGATGAAGGATTAGGGTTAGGCAGGAAAGATTTATCGATTCAAAGGATGCAAGATCAGCACAATGAATGAGCACGGACAAAGTAAAAGCTAATACAAATTTTAAAAAGGACAAGATCGTCAGGCCTTAAATAGGAATACTGTAAAAATGCAGATACCTAAGCATTTCTTACCCAAACTGACGGGAAGGTAGAAGACTATTTTGCCACCTTTCCAGTTCTTTTACTTGAACATCAAACCTGGGGCTGATAACACCACACTATTAAATAAGAAAATAAACAAGTCAGGCAATACATAATCTATTCAGCGTTATTTACTACCTACACAAAACAATTAACACAGCAATACTAATAGGGGAGGCCATTTCAAACTGTGGTGAGAAGAAACTTTTTTACCCAGAGAGTTGCGAATTTGTGGAATTCTCTGCCACAGAAGGCAGTGGAGGCCAATTCACTGGATGAATTTAAAAGAGTTTGATAGAGCTCTAGGGGCCAGTGGAATCAAGGGATATGGGGAGAAGGCAAAGCACAGGTTACTGATTGTGGATGGTCAGCCATGATCAAAATGAATGGCGGTGCTGGCTCAAAGGGCCAAATGGCCTCCTCCTGCATCTATTTTCTATGTTTCTATATAAAGAACCATGAAGTTGTTGCCAAAATATTTCAGTTAAATTTATAAAAAGACATTGGTTTTGGAACAAATGTATTTCTTCAAGATTCAAACAAAATAATTAATACCCAGATGACAAAAACATCAACGCACGTGAAATGATCGCAAAAAAACTTCAAACCCATGGGAATTGCAAAAAACAAGAAATAGTATCAAAACAACTTGGAGGAGCATTTGAAAGAACCATACTTTCTAAGGAAATAATTATTAACAAGGCCTCTGTTTCTCTCCTATTTTTTCAGCGGAGAAAGGCATAAGAAGTGGGAAACTCGGTCGGGCCAGTCATTTTTACGGTTGTGGTATTGAATGTCCTAATGCCTATTAAGATAGACATATTTCCCGGGCTTGATCAGATATATCCGAGGACACTATTGGAAGCTATCGAAAAAAATTCAGGTTCCCTGGCTGAGTCAACATTAAATACAGGTTATGTGCCGAGGACTGGAGGGTGGCAAATGTTGTGCCTCTTTTTAATAAGGGCTGCAAGGAAAGGCCTGGGAATTATTGGCCAGTGAGTCTAACATCCGTGGTTTGAAAGTTACTATAATATATTCTGAGGGATAAGATATGCATGCAGTTAAGATAGATTAGGGATAGTCAGCACAGTTTTGTACATGGGAGATCATGTCTTATGAATCTGACTTGAGTTTTTTTAGAAATGTGACGCAAAAAAGGATATGGACAGAGCTGTAGATGTTGTCTATATGGATTTCAGCAAGGCATTTTACAAGGTTCCACATGGTAGAATGCTCTTGTAGGTAAGATCCAAGGAGAACTAACCAAGTTTTCTTGGTTAGTTCTCCTTGGATCTTACCTCCTACCATGTGGGATAGAAAATTGGCTTCATTGAAGGAAGCAGAGGGTGATGGTGGAAGGTTGTTTTTGGACCAGAGGCCTGTGACTAGTGGTGCGCCACAAGGATCGGTGCTGGGACAATTGCTGTGTTTTATATCAACAATTGGGATGAGAACATAAAAGACTTGATTAGCAAGTTTACTGATGACAGTAAAGTGGATGGATTGTAGATATTGAAGATGGTCAAAGGTTACAGCAGGATTAAGTGGCCAGAGGAATAGTTAATGCATTTTAATGCGGATAAGTGGGAGGTGTTCCATTTTGCAACACCTAACCAGGGCAGAACCATCACAGGACTCTGGAAAGTGTAAAGAGCAGAGGGATCTAGGGGCACAGAAGCAGCATCGCAGGTAGATACGATAGTTAAGAAGGCTTTTGACACATTGGCCTTATCAGTCAATGTTTTGAATGTACTGTAGAAGTTAGGATGTTGTTTTACAGCGGTACATAGTGCTGGTGAGACCACTGTTGGTCTATTGTGGTTTGGACAGGAATATGTTAAAAGAATAATGTTAAGTTGGAACGGGTGAAGAGAAGATTTACGAGAATGTTGCCAGGACCTGAGGCCCTGCGCTACAGGAAGATGTTGAGCAGGCTAGGACTTTATTCCTTGGAGAGGAGGAGGATGCGGGATAATCTTGAGGCATACAAGATTATGAGGAGAGATCAAATGGGTAAACACACAGAGCCCTTTACAGAGAGTACATAAACCAAGAACCAGAGTACATAGATTTAAGGTGAGAGGGAAAGATTCAACAGGAACCTGAGGGGCAACTTTTTCAGAGTGTGGTGGGTATATGATACAATTACAAAATTAAAAAAACATTTTGACAGGTTCATGGAAGAGGGGGTTAGGATATGGGCAAATACAGGCAGGTGGGTCAATGTGGATGGTTCATGTTGGTCAGCATTGGTTAGTTGGGCCAAAGGGCCAGTTTCCATGCTGTATGGCCATGACTTAAAAAAGATGGGTGGCAGTGTGAGCTGAGGAGGATGCAATGAGGCTGCAGGGTGAAGAAAGCCAAAGGAATGTTGGCCTTTATTGCCAGAGGATTTGAGTTTGAATTGGACAGGGTAGATGCAGGAAAAATGTTCCCAGGCATGTGAATGAGGTAAAAAATAAAAGAGGGAAAGAGCCGAGCGCTTGCATTGTACAGCAAAGGTCAGAAAATTGGAAAATGTTTGAAATTTTACACACAAAATTACCAGTTTCAAGCCTCTTTTAGCGCATTTCAAAGTAAAAACGGACATTACGAAACATTGTGAATATGTCACTTATACTAATAACATTTTAATTTTAATTAATTTAGTTATATAATCTTGCACTCAAACTTCCAGACCCCGGCCGCAGATTGCAAATTCAACCCACCGATCAGCCGTGGAAGTCCCAATGAGGTCCCTAGCGAACTCTAGCGGAACCGTAGTGTTTATTTTCTTTTTTTCGATCCGATTTCTCCGTTGGTAAACGCGGTTTTGGCAAAGTAAAAAACGCAGAAATCATGCAAAAAGTGCAGAAAACATGGAAATCCGTGGAAAATTCACATGCCTGTGTTCCCGATGTTGGGGGAGTCCAGAACCAGGGGCCACAGTTTAAGAATTTAGGACTGAGATAAGGAAAAACTTTTTCACCCAGAGTTGTGAATCTATGGAATTCTCTGCCACAGAAGGCAGTAGAGGCTAATTGTGGGATGTTTTCAAGAGGGGGTTAGATCTTAGGGCTAAAGGAGTCAAGGGATATTGGGTAAAAGCAGGAACGGGGTACTGATTTTAGATGATCGGCATGATCATATTGAATGGCAGTGCTAGCTCGAAGGGTCGAATGGCCTACTCGTGCACCTATTTTTCTATGTTTCTAAGATTATAACAGATCACATGAATAGGAAATGTTTAGGTTATGGGCCAAACACAGGCAAATGGGACCAGCTTAGACTACGCAGCCGAATGGATGAATTAGACCCATGGACCTATTTTCGTGCTGTTTGATTCCATGTGGATACCTGCGTAAAATCTGTTCTTTACCTTGTTTAGTCTCCCAGTGAGATTAACAACAATTTTTCCACCTCTGTGATCATCAATAATCTCAAACTCTCCAATGTAGCCTGCAAATATAAAAACATATGTGTTTTGAGATAGCCATTCGTTGATAAACATTCCACAGCAATAGTTCTTAATCTCCATGGTTTTGGATAAGAAATCAATTAAAATGACATGTTTAGAAATTAAAAAGATCCTGGAAAAATCACACCAGTAATACACAGCGCTAAATAAAATCATCAGGACAGCATCTGTGGTAAGAATGGTTAGGTGTTGGTTTGGGAAGAATGATCCCGACCTGAATTATCACCTATCCATTCTTTCCGCAGATGCTGCCTGACCTGCCGACTTACTCTAGAACTTTGTTTTATTCAAGATTTTTCTGTTCATGGGCGTTACGAGTTTTATTTCCAGATTATTTTTAATTCCTTCCACAAATGCAGCTTTTTAATACCATTTTTGACAGGGACATCTGTGGAGTTGTTAACGTAGGTTGGATATTCTAAGCCAGTATTCTGGCTCTTCCCTGAGTAACAGTCTTATTACTAAAACACAAGACGGAGTTATTGACTTTGTTGGTCATTGTGACCAGACATGTTTAGCCGAGTGCAGACGAGAAACTATGCTGAATTAAAGCTAAGTTTCCACAGTATGAAGTGCTGCCCACGATCATGACAAGATGGAAGAACGTTCGGTACCCACAGCCTCTTCAAAGCTAGATTCCACCATTCACCCGCACGTCAGGGGCAATTTATCACCCGATTAACCTACAAGGCTGCACATCTGTGGGATGTGGGGGGAAACAGGAGTTTCTGGAGGAAACTCACATGGTCGGAGAAAAAAATAATGTAGATTCCAGACAACACTGCAGGTCACGATCACACCTGGGTCACTGGTGCTATGAGATAACTCTACCCGCTGTGCACCCAACAATTTAAATCCAGCACACTAAAACCTCTTCTGAACCTCTCCCATGTGATTAACGTTTTAGTTTCCTCTCCTAATTTCTACTTTGGTTGAGTGAAAAGATTTGTTTAACACTCCTGTGCAACCATGAAATAGCATCGTACTTTTTAGTTTAGTTTAGAGACACAGCGCAGAAACAGGCCCTTCGGCCCATAGTCCACACCGACCGGTGATCCTCTCACACTAGCACTATCCTTCATACACTAATGACAATTCACCAAAGCCAAATAACCTCCAAACCTGTATGTCTTTGGAGTATGGGAGGAAACCGAGGCACACAGTGCGAACATCCAAACTCCGTAGGCAGCACCCGCAGTCAGGATCAAACCCAGGTTTATGGCGCTGTAAAGCAGCAGTTCTACCGCTGCACCATTGTGCCGTAACGTAACGTAAATTGCTTTGTTATAAAAGCAAATTGTTTACATCTACAATACCACCAAAAGGGGCATCTTTTTGTCTTCGTGTGATTTGTATTATTTCATGTTTTTTTCTTGCAACACTTTCCTACCAAGCAGGGCATGTTCATTCATCTCTTCCCTCTCTCTAATCCAGGTCCTAATCTATATTTCTTCAATCCTTATCATCTCACTCTCGATACCATCACCTATCTACACCAGGGACAATTTAAAGTGGCCAATTAACCTACCAACCTACACATCTTTGGGATATGGGAGGAAATCCACAGTCAAAGAGATTATACAGAATCCATCCAGACAACCAGGTCAGGATTAAACCCAATTCACCAGTGCTTAGACATCAGCTCTACAAACTGTGCCATTGTGCCAACCTTTAAATGCACTCTTTCAAATCTAGAATACAGGGAATCTGCAAGAACAAATGTAGACTGGGTAACCGTTTTGATAAACATCACAGGACTGCTCGCACGCAATAAGGATTTTTACCTCATTCACATGCCTGGGAACAATTTCCCTGCATCTACCCTGTCCAATTCTTTAAGAATTTTATATGTTTCTATAAGATCTCCTCTCATCCTAAATTCCAGTGAATACAGGCCCAGTCGACCCATTCTTCCATCATATGTCAGTCCCGCCATCCTGGGAATTAACCTGGTGAACCTACGCTGCACTTCCTCAATAGCAATAATGTCCCTCAAATCAGGAAACCAAAATTGCACACTATACTCCAGGTGCGGTCTCACCAGGGCCCTGTACAACTGCAGTCAAACCTTCTTGCTCCTAAACTCAAATCCTCTGGCAATAAAGGCCAACATGCCTTTGGCTTTCTTCACCCTGCAGCCTCATTGCATCCTCCTCTCAGCTCACACTGCCACCCATCTGCCTGTTTAGCTTTCCCTTTAAAGGCTCCCTCCTTTTGGATGGCACAATTTTAAATAAAAATTAATTTAAAAAATAAACACATACACACCCAGATCAAATAATATTGTGAACTTCCTTTTGCTTTTCGAAGTTACTCAGAGCCCTGGACTAGTAATCCTAAGAATACACCTTTAATACCTACTAAGTTGAGATTTTAACCATAACTAGGAAATGCGAGAAACAATATATATTGAGTTGTTAAATGTTATCTCACCATGCTTCATCATTACAGTCAGGAACCTCACAATCACTTTGGAGCATGGCCGGATGAGAACCTGACGTTTTCCACGTTTCTCTGCATTGTTGATGCTTGTCAGGGCATCGGCAAGAACGTTCATACGCACCATAATGCCTAGAAGAAACGTCATGGCAGTATTCTGAACAATCAGAGGAAAAGGCACCGAGCGCAGAAGTAAGTCCTCCAGCCCACCAGGTCCATGCTGACTAACAATGCCAACCATTTGTACTGACGCCATTTACCAGTACTCGGTCTGTAGCCTGCAATACCTTGTTAGCTTAAGGTTATCATCCAGACAATTAAATATTGCACGAGTACGTTTCCAACTTTGCTCAAGCAGTCAATTCCAGCTTCCAACCATCCCTTACCCGATGTTCATGACCTCTGGTTTTAGATACCCGTTGCGAGGAAAATATCCTATTATTGTCTCGATCTGTCTCCCAATTTTGAATCATCTACCCTTTCTATGCCTCTCAGCTTTACAACAGGCCTTGCCATCTCCCAATCCAAGCAAAACAAATCCAGGCTAGAAAAGGAATGTACGAAAAGCAATGTTACAATGGTCATGGGGGATTTCAATATGCAGGTAGATCAGATTGGTTATGGATCCCAAGAGAAGAATTTTGTAAAATGCCGACAAGATGACAGTCTGCAGTTGAGCCTAGAAAATGCAATTCTGGATCTGGTGATGTGAACCAAATTTGATTGGGAAGCCGAAGGTGAAGGGACCTTAGTGGGACAGGCAACATCTCTCGAGTGAAGAAGGGTCTCGACCCAAAACGTCACCCATTCCTTCAGAGGAATTCCTTCAACGTCACCCATTCCTTCTCTCCTGCACCTATTTTCCTATGTTTCTCCAGAGATGCTGTCTGTCCCGCTGAGTTACGCCAGCATTTTGTGTCTATGTTCGGTTTAAACCAGCATCTGCAGTTCCTTCCTTATGCACCTCGTATTTCGCTTGGGCAGCTTACACAGCAGTATATTGATTTCTGATTACAAGAAACCCTTGCATCCCTTCGCCCCTCTCCCACCCTAATGATCGTGCTATTTCCACTATTTGCATCCATATACGCCTTCATGATCACCCCTTCCACAGCCAACAATGGTCATTGATGTGTTCTGAACCATTACTTTCCAGACTGATTCTCAGTCAGAAGGGTCTTGACACAAAATGTCACCTATTTCGTCATCTTTTGCTGCTGTCATTCCTGCTAAGGTCCCCTTCCAATCAACTTTAACCAGCTCATCTCTCATGCCTCCGTAATTTCCTTAACTCAACAGTAATAACGATACCTAGACACAAAATGCTGGAGTAACTCAGCACAACAGGCAGCATCTCTGGAGAGAGGGAATGGGTCATTTCAGGTCGAGACCCTTCTTAATAACGATACATCTGATTTTGGCTTCACCCTCAAACTTCTTCAGACTGAAGAAGGGTCTCGACCCAAAAGGTCACATATTCCTTCTCTCCAGAAATGCTGCATATCCCGCTGAGTTACTCCAGCATTTTGTGTCTATCTTTGAAATATGAGGTGCTATCCCTCCAATTTGCATATGGTCTGGCAGTGGAGGAAGCCCAGGACAGGCAGGTCAGTATGGGAATGGGAATTAAAATGTTTGGCAACCAGATCACATAGGCCAAGGTGAATTGGGCAAGGAGAGAAAAGATTAAACATAAAGGTAACCTAGTCAATAATATAAGAGGATACCAAAAGTTTTTTCAGATATGTAAAAGGTAAAAGGGGCAAGAGTAGATATTGGACAGCTGGAAAATAACACTGGTGAAGGAGAAATTGGGAATAAACAAATGGCAGACGAAGTAAGTAATTCTTCCCAGAGGAAGACACCTGTAACGTGCCAGAAATTCATGAGGAAGGAGGCAGAAGTGAGTGCAGTCACGGATAGGAAAAGTTTAGAAGGAAATGGGCCAAATGCAGGCAGGTAGGACAAGTGTAGATGGGGCATTTTGGTCGGCATGGATGGTTTGGGTCAATGTATAACAATGCACTGTTTAAGAAGGGATCAAGGCAAAAGAAAGGAAATTCCAGGTTGGTTAGCTAGACTTCAATAGTTGGTAAGATTTTAAAGTCCATTGTAAAGAATGAGGTTTTATTGCAAGAGACAAGCTACTAGCGTGGATAATAAATTGGCTGACTGGCACTGGCAGAAGGCAAATAGTGGGAATAAAAGGGGTCAATTCTGATTGGTTACCAATGGTGTTCTGGAGTGCTCAGCTACTTTTCACAATATGTTAATGATTTGGATGATGAGATGGATCATTGGCCAAGATTGCAGATGATACAAAGATAGGTGGAGTTAAGGAATCAGGGACTATGCAGGACTTGGACAGGTTGGTAGAGTGGGCAAAGTAGTGGCATATAGTTTAGTTTAGAGATAGTGCAGAAACAGGCCCTTAGGCCCACCGGGTCCGCGCCGACCAGTGTTCCCCGCACGTTAACACTATCCTACACACACTAGGGACAAATTTAACATTTACCAAGCCAACTAACCTACAAACCTGTACGTCTTTGGAGTGCGGGAAAAAACGGAAGATCTCGGAGAAAACCCACGCAGGTCACGGGGAGAACGTACAAACTCTGTACAGAAGCACCCGTGGTCGGGATCGAACCCAGGTCTCCGGCGCTGCATTCGCTGTAAGGCAGCAACTCTACCGCTGCGCCACCGTACCGCCCATGTCCACTGGTTCTTGATTCCCCTGCTCTGGAAGACTGTATCTACCCTATAAATCTCTTCATGATCTTATACACCTCCAAGATCATCCTCCTACACTCCAAGGAACACTCCATGTCTGCCCAACTTCTCCCTAAAGCTCAGGCCCCCAAGTGCTGACAATATCCTTGTGAATCTCAAACATTCACCTACAAATCTTTAATGTAAAACAATCGAGCAGTAAGGGTCAGGGCCATAAACTTAGTGAGACATCAGTCTGAAGAAGGGTCTCGACCCGAAACGTCACACATTCCTTCTCTCCAGAGATGTTGCCTGACCTGCTGAGTTACTCCAGCATTTTGTGATACCTAGTGAGACACCACAGCATTATTCTTCATTAACGAAAATTAACCTCCCCAATCACCCTAAGCCAATTTTGGATCCATTTGCCCCATATCCCTTGCAAGATAGCCTTTTGGATAAATGCATTGACATAGAAACAGATCCTTAAAGACCTGACTGAACTTCACATTGGAGACATCAACCTCATCAATGTCGTTATTCCTTTAAGTACTTCAATCAAAATTGTCAACACTGTAAGCACATCAAATCAATTTTGGCATGTGGCTTCAGGGCAGGGAGCTTGACAGAGAAATGAGAGGAATAGATCAGGTAGACACACAGTCTCATGGCCAGAGTAAGTGAATCGAGGGCATAGGTTTAAGGCAGTGGTGTCCAAATTTTTTCAAAGAGGGCCAGATTTGATAATGTGAAAACACCCAAGGGCCAATGGCCTCCCCCCCCGAACCTTTAACTAATGCGCCGTCCCCCCCGGACCCTTAACTAATGCGCTCCCCCCCCCCCCAGACCTTTAACTAATGCGCTCTCTCCCCCCCCCCCCCCCCGACCTTTAACTGATGCGCTCCTCCCCCCCCCCCCCCCCCGGACCTTTAACTAATGCCCTCCCCCTCCCCCTCCCTTTAACAAATGCGCTCCCCCCCCCCCCCCGGACATTTAACTAATGCGCGCCCCACCCCCCCCCGGACCTTTAACTAATGCTCCCCCCCCGGACCTTTAACTAACGCGCCCCCCCCCCCCCCCCCAACCTCGCGTCTGACATACCGCAGGTCGGGCAGCACTGACCGCCGGGAGATGCAGTCGCCGTCGCCTCTCCCGCTGGGGGGGAGGGGGGATGCGGCACCTGCCCGACTGATGGGAGCGCCTGCCAATGAGCGTGCGGGGTGACGAGAGCTCAGCTGCTACTCTCCCGTCCCCCCGCACGCCCTCAACCTCGCTGCCGGGAAGTGTAGTCGCCGTCGCCTCTCCCGCTCAGGGCGGGGGGAGGTCGGGCTCTGCTGACCGCCGGGAGGTGTAGTCGCCCTCTCCTCCTACCTTCATTCTGTTAAGACAGTGCTGGCGGGCCGTATATAATAAATTTTAAGAAGGAAGCTGCGGGCCGTATAAAATCTGACATCGAGCCACGATTGGCCCCCAGGCCGGACTTTGGACATGTCTGGTTTAAGGTGAAAAGATTTAATAGGAATCTGAGGGGTAACTTTTTCAAACAATGGGTGGTGGGGGTTGGAACACGGTAGTTGAGCCTGGGACTATCCTAACATTTAAGAAACACCTGGACACGTACATGGATAGGACAGGTTTGGAGGGACATGGACCAAGTACAGGCAGGTGGGACTAGTGTAGCTGAAGAAGGGTCTCGACCCCAAACGTCACCCATCCTTTCTCTCCAGAGATTTTTTAATATCTTCGGTATTTATTTATATCTTCTTTTTATATCTTCGGTATATACCAGCATCTGAAGTTCCTTCCTACACGAGTGTAGCTGGGGCATGTTGGCCAGTGTGGGCAAGTTGGCGCAAACGGCCTGTGTCAACACAGTACTAAGAGTTCACAGAATACAAGGCAGACAGACGAACTGTGGCCAATAACTGTCAAATTACACTTTCTCCCAACTCTCAGATAGTGGAATGAAACTCCAGGCCGACAAACCAAACCCGAAATGGAACCAGAACACGGGCACACAATCCGACTCCATCTCACTGTGCAAACCATCTCCCTCCGCCGCGACAAGCCCGAGTTTCCACCCTGGCGCTTCACTTTGCACACTCTGGCCCGGGGCGAGTCTGCCCTGCGCTGTCCCGGAGTGAGTTTACTCTCCACGGGCCCACAGGCCCCGCCATCTCTTCCCCATCATCCACATGAAAACCTTCCAGACCCGCGATTGGGGGGGGGGGGGGGGGGAGATTACTACCTAAAAATAATGCAAATAGCGAGCGCAGCCCGCGACAATAATGGTGTAGAATGAAGCCGAGCGGCACATACTTGGAGTACGTGTTAAAACTAAGAGCCGATTGTTTAGGATGAGGCGGATATAAGAAGGATTAGGAAGAGCCGGCGGCCGGAGACATCTTACCGAGCGGTCAATATGGCGGAGAGAGGCGGCAGCGGAGCGCGCGGCGCATCACGGGACCGCCCGACTGCCCGCCCACCCGCCCGCCACTCACACTAGCCCCGCCCCGCGACCCAGCGACCCGCCACTCACACTAGCCCCGCCCCACGGCCCAGCGGCCCGCCACTCACACTAGCCCCGCCCCGCGACCGAGCAAGTGTCACTCACACCTGCCCCGCCCGCCCACCCAACGGCCCAGCGGCGCATCATGGGACCGCCCGCTAGCCCGCCCGCCACTCACACTAGCCCCGTCCCACTGCGCATCCCTCAGCAAAAGCCCCGCCCCGCCCACCAAGCACTCAGCACTAGCCTCGTCCAGCGGGCTGTCACTCACACTCGCCCTGTGCCGCGCGCCATCATTCACCACCGCCCAGCGGCCCGCGGCCTGTCACTCAGCACTAGCCCCGCCCATCCAGCCAATGAGCACTTAATTCACCAGCTCCTGCTCCACAGATGCTGCCTGACCCGCTGACTTACTCCAGCATTTTGTGTCTATCTCCACAGATGCTGCCTGACCCGCTGAGTTACTCCAGCATTTTGTATCTATCCATGGTTTAAATTAGTATTTGCAGTTCCTCCCTGCACATTCCAACTTCATCTTATTCTATTGTGCATGCAGAGTTTTTTTTAAATCAGGATAAACTTTATTCAGAGTAAAAAATACATACAAAACAAGAACTGTGCAAAACTTTTTCCGATATTCTGAAGGTTATACATACATTCATTGTTTAGTTTAATTTATTGTCACGTGTATCGAGATACAGTGAAAGCTTTTGTTGCGTGCTAACCAGTCAGCAGAAATATCGAAGAAGGGTCTCGACCCGAAATGTCACCCATTCCTTCTCTGCACAGATGCTGCCTGTCCCGCTGAGTTACTCCAGAATTTTGTGTCTACCTTCAGCAGAAGGCCAATACATCATTACAATCGATCCATTGTGTCATAACAGAGTGTTCACAAATATTTTTCCCCACGCCCTTGTCACTCATGTGGCCCCCAGGGATAATATCCCTTCCTTATTTTGAGGGGTGTCTCCACCACACCCTGCCCCCCATGTCCAGCAGTGGAAGGACCCCAGACTGTGGTCCTCCCCCACAGACCCTTGGCGTTGGCCGAACCAAGCTTCAGTGCATCCCACAGCACGTATACCTGCAGTCTGCAGCAGGCCCGTCGGCAACATTGCCGACGGACAGCTCGCTCTGCTGGGAGATCAAGAAAGTTCAGGCAGACCAAAGCGCGTCTTTCACCAAGTTCATGAGTTCAGTTTAGTTTATTCTCACATGTACTGAGGTACAGTGAAAAGCTTTTGTTGCGTGCTTACCAGTCAGCGGAAAGATAATATACAATCGATCCATTTACAGATTATGTAACAAGATAAGGAAATAATGTTTAGTGCAAGGTAAAGCCAGTAAAGTGCAATCAAGGATAGTCCCAGTTGCCAAACACTTTAATTCCCCTTCCCATTCCCACACTGACCTTTCTGTCCTGGGCCTCCTCCATTGTTAGAGTGAGGCCAAAGGACAGTGAGGCCAAATGCAAATTGGAGGAACAGCACCCCATATATTGCTTGAGCAACTTTCAACCCAGCGATATAATCTAGCAGTAACAGGATCGTTCCGAGTCAGCATGGATTTACGAAGGGGAAATCATGCTTGACAAATCTACTGGAATTTTTTGAGGATGTAACTAGGAAAATTGACAGGGGAGAGTCAGTGGATGTGGTGTACCTCGACTTTCAGAAAGCCTTCGACAAGGTCCCACATAGGAGATTAGTGGGCAAAATTAGAGCACATGGTATTGGGGGTAGGGTACTGACATGGATAGAAAATTGGTTGACAGACAGAAAGCAAAGAGTGGGGATAAATGGGTCCCTTTCGGAATGGCAGGCAGTGACCAGTGGGGTACTGCAAGGCTCGGTGCTGGGACCCCAGCTATTTACGATATACATTAATGACTTAGATGAAGGGATTAAAAGTACCATTAGCAAATTTGCAGATGATACTAAGCTGGGGCACGGTAGCGCAGCGGTAGAGTTGTTGCTTTAAAGCGAATGCAGCGCCGGAGACTCAGGTTCGATCCTGACTACGGGTGCTGCACTGTAAGGAGTTTGTACGTTCTCCCCGTGACCTGCGTGGGTTTTCTCCGAGATCTTCGGTTTCCTCCCACACTCCAAAGACGTACAGGTATGTAGGTTAATTGGCTGGGTAAATGTAAAAATTGTCCCTAGTGGGTGTAGGATAGTGTTAATGTGCGGGGATCGCTGGGCGGCACGGACTTGGAGGGCCGAAAAGGCCTGTTTCCGGCTGTATATATATGATGATGATGATATGATGATGATGATGATGGGGGGTAGAGTGAATTGTGAGGAAGATGCAATAAGGCTGCAGGGTGACTTGGACAGGTTGTGTGAGTGGGCGGATACATGGCAGATGCAGTTTAATGTAGATAAGTGTGAGGTTATTCACTTTGGAAGTAAGAATAGAAAGGCAGATTATTATCTGAATGGTGTCAAGTTAGGAAGAGGGGATGTGGGTGTCCTAGTGCATCAGTCACTGAAAGGAAGCATGCAGGTACAGCAGGCAGTGAAGAAAGCCAATGGAATGTTGGCCTTCATAACAAGAGGAGTTGAGTATAGGAGCAAAGAGGTCCTTCTACAGTTGTACCGGGCCCTGGTGAGACCGCACCTGGAGTACTGTGTGCAGTTTTGGTCTCCAAATTTGAGGAAGGATATTCTTGCTATTGAGGGCGTGCAGCGTAGGTTCACTAGGTTAATTCCCGGAATGGCGGGACTGTCGTATGTTGAAAGGCTGGAGCAATTAGGCTTGTATACACTGGAATTTAGAAGGATGAGGGGGGATCTTATTGAAACATATAAGATAATTAGGGGATTGGACACATTAGAGGCAGGAAACATGTTCCTAATGTTGGGGGAGTCCAGAACAAGGGGTCACAGTTTAAGAATAAGGAGTAGGCCATTTAGAATGGAGATGAGGAAGAACTTTTTCAGTCAGAGAGTGGTGACGGTGTGGAATTCTCTGCCTCAGAAGGCAGTGGAGGCCAGTTCGTTGGATGCTTTCAAGAGAGAGCTGGATAGAGCTCTTAAGGATAGCGGAGTGAGGGGGTATGGGGAGAAGGCAGGAACGGGGTACTGATTGAGAGTGATCAGCAATGATCGCATTGAATGGCGGTGCTGGCTCGAAGGGCTGAATGGCCTACACCTGCACCTATTGTCTATTGTCTATTGTTTATTGATTTCTCTAACTTCAAGTAACCCTTGCATCCCCTCTCTCTCCATCTCTCCACAACTTAGTCGATGTACTAGTTTCACTGTTGTCCTGGTGAGCCCATTGTTTGTAACTCATTTTCACCTAGCCCACCGCCAACAATGGACCGTTTGTTTTATCAGTGAAGTGAGATCAATTGACCAAATGGTGGCAGCACAACAACCTGGCTCTCAATATTAGTAAGACCAATAAACTGATTGTGGAGTTTGGAAGAGGAAGGATGAGGACCCACAATCCTCTTTATATCAACGATGGTGGTGGCTGTCAAAAACTTCAAATTTTGGGGCGTGCATATTTCCAAATTTTTTTTTTGGACCCAGCAACTATAAAGAAAGCACATCAATGCCTCAGCAGGTCAGGCAGTATCTCAGGAGAGAAGTTACTGCTGAGTTACTCAAGCATTTTGTGAAAAACTGCTGAGTTACTCCAGCATTTTGTGAAACATTCCTTCTCTCCTGAGATGCTGCCTGACCTACTGAGTTACTCCAGCATTTTGTGAATAAATACCTTTGATTTGTACCAGCATCTGCAGTTATTTTCTTACACATCAATGTCTCTACTTCCTGAGATTCGGTTTGTCAGAGAGGATTTTCTTGAACTTCTACAGTAGAGAGCATATTGACAGGTCGCATCACAGCCTGGTTCGGCAACTTGAATGCCCAGGAGCGAGGAAGACTGCAAAAAGTTGTGAACACTGCCCAGTTCATCACCGGCACTGAACTCTCGACCATCAAAGGGATTTTTAAAAAAACAGCCAGCATAATCAGAGCCCCACACAACCCTGGCCACACACTCATTTCACCCCTGCCATCGGGAAGAAGGCACAGGAGCCTGAAAACTGTAACGTCCAGGTTCAAGAACAGCACACGGCACGGTGGCGCAGCAGTAGAGTTGCAGCCTTACAGCAGTTGCAGCGCTGAAGACCCGGGTTCAATCCTGACTACGGGTGCTGTCTGTACGTTACATTCTCCCCGTGACCTGCGTGAGTTTTCTCCGAGATCTTCGGTTTCTTCTCACACTTCAAAGACGTACAGGTTTGTTGGAAAATTGACTTAGTAAATGTCCCTACTGTATGTAGGATCATGTTAATATGCAAGGATCGCTGGTCAGAGTGGACCCGGTGGGCCGAAGGGCCTGTTTCCGCGCTGTTTCTCTAAACTAAACTAATCTGCTTCCCAATAGCCATGCGGCTATTAACCATTACAACCTCAAATAAGCTCTGAACTACATAGACTATTCTTCCTTTTATTGCACTATTATTATTTGTTTTTGTGTTTACATATGTGTGCGTGAGCGCATGGCTCGGTGCTGGGACCGCAACTACAGTATTTACAATATACATTAATGATCTAGATGAAGGAATTAAAAGTATCATTAGCAAATTTGCAAATGACACAAAGCTGGATGGCAGTGTGCCATGAGGATGCAGGGTGACTTGGACAGGTTGAATGAGTGGGCAGATGCATGGCAGATGCAGTATAAGGTGGATAAATGTGAGATTATCCACTTTGGAGGCAAGAACAGGAAGGCAGATTATTATCTAAAGGGTGTCAGGTTGGGAAAAGGGGAAGTACAACGAGACCTGGGTGTCCTAGTACATCAGTCACTGAAAGTAAGCATACAGGTACAACAGGCAGCGAAGAAAGTTGATGGCATGTTAGCCTTCATAACAAGAGGATTTGAGTATAGGAGCAAAGAGGTCCTTCTGCAGTTGTACAGGGCCCTGGTGAGACCACACCTGGGGTATTGTGCGCAGTTTTGGTCTCCTAATTTGAGGAAGGGCTATTGAGGGAGTGCAGCGTAGGTTCACGAGGTTAATTCCCAGGAAGGCTAGTGGAACCAAGGGGTATGGGGAGAAGGCAGGAACGGGGTACTGATTGTGGATGACCAGCCATGATCACATTGAATGGCGGTGCTGGCTCGAAGGGCCTAATGCCCTCCTCCTGCACCTATTGTCTATGTATCTATGTATCTCCATGATAAGCAGCCTTTCAAGTCATGCAAACTCAAGTAACAAAACACTGACTAGATGAGCCTTTTGTGCACCTGTCACAGCACTTGATGAACACCTGTCACAGCACTTGATGAACACCTGTCACAGCACTTGATGAACACCTGTCGCAGCACCTGATGAACACCTGTCACAGCACCTGATGAACACCTGTCTGCCATGACCACCTTGAGTTCCTGGTTGCTAGCCATTTCCGTCCACCCCCATTCTCTCTTCGACCTATCTGTCCTTGGCTTCCTCCACTGCCAGGGTGAGGTAAAACCCAACCTAGAGGTACAGCACCCCTTGATACCTCAATCTGCCCATTTCCTGACATTTGTACCTTTCTTTCCCACAAAGCCCCAGCCCTCTTATTCAGTTTCTTCTCCACCCACTCCACCTGCTCTCCACCGCACCTCCTCCCATCTGGGGCGTTCTCCACCCACTCCACCTGCTCTCCACCGCACCTCCTCCCATCTGGATGCCCCAACCATTGCTCCCCTCTGATAGACATAAAGTGCTGCAGTCACTCCAGTTACTCCAGTCCAGTAACTACGATTGTTTAGAAAGCCTGTGATAAGGTGGCAGATGGGAGACTGTTGAGGAAGATGAGAACCCATGGTATCAAAGGGCAGATACTAGCATGGATGGCAGAAGACAAAGAGTAGCAACAAAGGGGGCTTTTTCTGGTTGTCTGCCAGTGACTAGTGGAGTTCCGCAGGGGTCGGTGCTGGGGCCGCTACTCTTCACGTTGTATATTAATGATTTGGACGAGGGGATTGAAGGCTTTGTGGCCAAGTTTACAGATGTTACGAAAATAGGTGGAAGGCAGGTAGTGTTGAGAAAGCAGGGACTCTGCAGAAGGACTTGGACAGGTTGGGGGAGTGGGCAGTGCAGTGGCAGATGGAATATAGTGCAGCAAAGTGTGGAGTCATGCATTTGTGGAATCAGGAATAAAGGCGTAAATTATTTTCTAAATGGGGAGGGAATCCAGAAATCGGAGGTGCAAAGAGACCTGGGAGCGTGGGTGCAGGATTCCCAAAAAGTTAACTTGCAAGTCCAAGTCCAAGTAAAGCAAGCAAACGCAATGCGAGCATTTATTTCGAGAGGGCTTGTATACAAAAACAGGGATGTAATGCTGAGACTCTATCAGGTGCAGGTAAGGCCGCATTTGGAATATTGTGAGCAATTTCGGGCACCATATCTGAGGAAGGATGTGCTGGCTCTGGAGAGGAGGTTTACAAGAATGATCCCAGGAATGAGTAGGTTAACATATGATGAGCATTTGTCGGCACTGGGGGAACCTCATTGAAACGTACAGAATAATGAAAGGCTTGGATAGAGTGGATGTGGAGAGGATGTTTCCACTAGTAGGAGAGTTATAGGAATAGAGATCATAGCCTCAGAATTAAAGGATGTTCTTTTAGGAAGGAGATGAGGAGGAATTTCTTTTGTTGAGGGTGGTGAATCTGTGGAGGACTGTGGAGGCCAAGTCAGTGGATATATTTCAGGCAGAGATAGATAGATTCTTGATTAGTATGGGTGGCAGATGTTATGGCGAGAAGGCAGGAGCATGGGGTTAGGAGGGAGAGAATGATTGAATGGCGGTGTAGACTTGATGGGCCGAATGGCCTAATTCTTCTCCTATGAATGAGTGAATGAATAAGTTTATTGGCCAAGTATGTGCATATACAAGGAATGTGTCTTGGTGCTCCGCTCACAAATGACAACACAAACATACAGTTTACAATTAAGAATAAAGCATAAACACTCAAAACAATAAGGATACAACATTACAGTCTAAACATGTGGGTGAAAATAAACCAGTGAAATAAAAGCAATAACCTTATGAACTCAGCGGGTCAGAAAGCATCTCTGGAGAATTCAGTACAATCCTTGCCAAAACACATTGATGGTGAAGCAAAGGACAAAAGTTACAAGAACTACCGTGCCATAACCTTTAAATGGTCACGGGATAGCTGAATGGCACGGTGAAGAAGGAAATACAAATTAAAAGAGAGCAGAGGAAAGCATTGGCATAGCGCTGTGAATGAAATGGGAAAAGTCAAGAGTCAAGAGTGTTTTATTGTCATGTGTCCCAGATAGAACAACAAAATTCTTACTTGCCACAGCACAACAGAATATGCAAACATGGTGCAAGTTAGAAGGAACTGCAGATGCTGGTTTAAGTCAAAGATGGACCCAAAATGTGGAGTATCTCAGGCAGCATCTCTGGAGAGAAGGAATGGGTGATGTTTCAGGTCGAGATCCTTCTTCAGACTGATGTCAGGGGAGCGGGAGGTACATAGATAAGGAAGTGTGTAGATAAGGAAGTGTAAGGTGTGAAAACAGGACTAAGGGAATGAGATCAAGGAAAATGTAGTATCGACCATTGTCAGTTGGGAGAAGGTAACAACAAAGCAAACAGAGATAACATGTAGTCGTGGACAGTCAGACTGGTCAGAGAACTGGGAAGGGGAAGGGTTGGAGAGAGAGGGACTGCAACGGTTATTTAAAGTTAGAGAAGTCAATGTTCATACCGCTGGGGTGTCGGCTGCCCAAGCGTAATATGAGGTGCTGTTCCTCCAATTTGCGTTGGGCCTCACTCCGACAATGGAGGAGGCCCAGGACAGAAAGGTCAGTGTGGGAATGGGAGCAACCAGTTTTAGGCAGACTGGGCGGAGGTGTTCAGCGAAACGATCGCCGACCCTGGGCTTGGTCTCGCCGATATACAGGAGTCCACACCTGGAACAGTGGATACAGTAGATGAGGTTGGAGGAGGTGCAAGTGAACCTCTGCCTCATGCCTGAAAAGACTGTGGGGGTCCTTGGATGGAGTCAAGGGGGAGATAAAGGGACAGGTGTTGCACCTCCTGCGGTTGCAGGGGAAAGTACCTGGGGAGGGGGTGGTTGGGTGGGAAGCGATGAGTCCCACTGAAAGCGGTGTAGACTTGATGGGCCGAATGGCCTAATTCTTCTCCTATGAATGAGTGAATGAATAAGTTTATTGGCCAAGTATGTGCATATATAAGGAATGTGTCCTGCGGAAAGCAGAAAGGTGTGGAGATGGGAAGATGTGGCTCGTGGTGGGATCCCTTTGGGGGTGATGAAAATGTCAGAGGATTATGTGCTGTATGCGACGGCTGATGAGGTGGAAGGTAAGGCCAGGGGGATTCCGTCCCTATTGCGACTGGGAGGAGGAGGAGCAAGAGCGGAGCTGCGGGGTACCGAGGAGACCCTAGTGTGGGCCTCATCTATAGTGGAAGAGGGGAACCTCCATTCCCTAAAGAATGAGGACATCTCCGATGACCTGGTATGGAACACATCATCTTGAGTGCAGATGCGGCGTAGACATGAGGAATTGGGCGTAGGGGATAGAGTCTTTGCAGGAAGCAGGGTGGGAAGAAGTAGTCTAGATTACTGTGGGAGTCAGTGGGTTTATAATAGATGTCAGTTGATTGTTTGTCCTGTGATGGAGATGGTGAGATCAAGAAACAGTGGGGAGATGTCGTAGATGGTCCAAGTAAATCTGAGTGCAGGATAGAAGTTAGTAGTAAAGTTAATGAAATCAGTGAGTTCTGCATGGTTGCAGGAGGTAGTACTGATGCAGTGGTCAATTAGCACAGGTAAAGTTCGGGATGGAGTCAGTGTACACCTAGAACGGGGATTGTTCGACATACCCGACAAAGAGACAGGCAGAGCTGGGGCCCATGCGAGTGCCCATGGCAACGCCTTGGATTTGGAGAAAGTGGGAGGAGTCAAAGGAAAGTGGGAGGAGTTAAGGGTGAGGACCAGCTCTGCTAGTTGGAGGACAGTGTTGGTAGATGGAAATTGGCTGGTTCTGCGGTCGAGGAAGAAACGGAAATTAACTGGTTCAGCGGTCGAGGAAGTACACTGTAAACAATATAATAAATAAGTAAAAAATATTCACACACACATACATACACATAAAAATAAAACAATAACAAATAAACAATTAAAATGTCTTAAGATGAATGATATTGTCATCAGTGGGGCATTCAAAAATTTGGAATTCACAGCATTTCAAAATTCTGGAATTCACAATCTGACCTGGTGTTCCCCAGACAGCAGAGGTTGGACCCCAGCTTACCACATGGCCCATCAATGGCAAATGTGATGGTAGTTGAAAGAAGCATAAATACTCTATTGGAAATGCCAAATGAGGCTTCGAGACAAGTGGGATTATTTTTTATACACAATGATCTAGGATTTTCAGGATATAATTTTACGATCCAATGGATTAAGGAGCATGATTTACATAAGATAAAGTAGTTAACAGTTTGTTCAAAGTACGTTTTACTTTTTACAAAGTATATTCCTTCGCTCCAGAGATGCTGCCTGTCACGTTGAGTTACTCCAGCATTTTGTGTCTATCTTCGATGTAACCAGCATCTGCAGTTCCTTCCTACACATACGTTTTAGTTAATGTAAGTTTAATTAACATAATTAATCTTCAATGGAAACATCGGATTAGGTGGTTTGCAGCAAATAAAACATCATATTTTGCAGTAACTTTGCAAGACCAAGTTTTATAATCAACTAAAGATTTCCAATGGAACCAGGAGCAAGAAATTGCATAAAATAAAT
Organism: Rhinoraja longicauda; assembly: GCF_053455715.1. Classification (NCBI taxonomy): domain Eukaryota; kingdom Metazoa; phylum Chordata; class Chondrichthyes; order Rajiformes; family Arhynchobatidae; genus Rhinoraja; species Rhinoraja longicauda. The sequence continues at coordinate 38,431,318 of NC_135973.1, forward strand.
TTGTTTACAGCATGTTAGATCAAACTTATTTTATGGCAATTGAATAGAACATGACTATGTTAAAGGCAGCATAATGGAGCAGCTGGTGGTGGGCTGCCTCACAATGCCAGAGACCTGGGTTTGATCCTGACCTCGGGTAATATCTGTGTGGAGTCTGCACATTCTCCCTGTGACCATGTGGGTTTCCTCTGGGTGCTCTGGTTTTCTCCCACATCCTGAAGACATATAACATATATAACATATAACAACTACAGCATGGAAACAGGCCTGTCCGGCCCTACCAGTCCACGCCGACCATTCTCCCTGACCTAGTCTCATCTACCTGCACTCAGACCATAACCCTCTAATCCCCTCCTATCCATATACTTATCCAATTTACTCTTAAATAATAAAATCGAGCCAGCCTCCACCACTTCCACCGGAAGCCCATTCCATACAGCCACCACCCTCTGAGTAAAGAAGTTCCCCCTCATGTTACCCCTAAACCTTTGTCCCTCAATTCTGAAGCTATGTCCCCTTGTTGGAATCTTCCCCACTCTCAAAGGGAAAAGCCTACCCACGTCAACTCTGTCCGTCCCTCTCAAAATTTTAAAAACCTCTATCAAGTCCCCCCTCAACCTTCTACGCTCCAAAGAATAAAGACCCAACCTGTTCAACCTCTCTCTGTAGCCTAAGTGCTGAAACCCAGGCAACATTCTAGTAAATCTCCTCTGTACCCTCTCCATTTTGTCGACATCCTTCCTATAATTTGGCGACCAGAACTGCACACCATACTCCATACACATGGGTGTTCGTAGGTTAATTGGCCTCTGTAAAATGCCCCTAATATGTATGGAAAGTGGTATAACACAGATGTGGTGTGAAGGGGTGATCAATGGTCTATCTAAACTAAACTGAACTACTCTGCACTGGAAACAGCAGATTAGACTGTGCAAGGACTATTTTAAAATACATTTTGCACTGATTTTGTACAACCATATAAATGTTCCCAATCAACAGAGAACCATGAATTACACCAGGTAAACTAATTTACAACGTGTTATTCTGGAGTACTACTGAAATAATGACATTTGCATGTAACACAGCTGTGAATTAAAGAACCCCACCAAGCCGCTTGCAGGATGCAGAAAGCTGTTTCATGTGGGTGGCAATAACTCTCCCACGGGTTATGTGGGAATTGTGGGAAGAACTGAGCTGTTCTTCCATTTTGTCTTTGAACATGGTCAGCACTTCATTCTGTGGCAGTCGAACTTTACTTCAGTGAATGTACCCTTCAGAGCTATGGTAAACATGTCCGGTACAGGTGGCCCATCAATACAGTAACAAAGGAGAACTTGTGAACTCATGCTTACAGCTAGAAACCCTAATCATCCTATATAGATAAAGAAGCCTGTTTCAGTGGAGAATTATAGAATGCTGGATCAGTATAGTTAACTCTGTAAACAAGTGTACGTGACTAACCTTGCTTTATGCTTTAAAGAATGTTACTAAAATACTGCATGCTTTGACTCTACAGAACGGTCTCTTACTTGACTGTTCTCTTTGTCTGACAAGTTATTGCAAGTAAAGTTGCTACAGATCGATCGTCACTTACACCCTGCGTAAATTGTTCCAACAGTTTTGGAGGTTCCACCGAGATCGGTAATCTCTTCCACCAACAGTGCATGAGGTGGTGCAGTGGTAGAGCTACTGCCTTTACAGCGCCAGAGACCTGGGTTCGATCCTGACTATGGGTGCTGTCTGTACCGAGTTTGTATGTTCTTTCCATGACCTGCGTGGGCTTTCTCCGAGATCTTCAGTTTCCTCCCACATTCCTAAGATGTACGGATTTTTTAGGTTAATCGGCTTGGTATAAATGTAAAATTGTCCCTAGTGTGTGTAAGGCAGTGTTAATATGCAAGGATCACTGGTCAGTGCGGACTCAGTGGGTCAAAGGCTCTCTTTCCGTGTTGTATCTCTAAACTAAACTAAGACTTGGATTCATGGAAACGCAGCTCCAGTGACAGACGACTCAGCCAGTATAAAAACAGTAAAGGTTTTCCTTATATCGAGTATGTTCTGCAAGCACCTGTTTTAATCCAGGTGGGTGAAGGGCACTGCCAACGCTGGAGTAAACGTGAGGGTTATTTGGGTGTTCAGGTTGGAGACGTGTGAGGGTGAGTTTGAGTCCCATTGCATGAGTACTTCAGATGTAACTCGGACTCCTGCCACCTGCAGAAGTTTTCGGATAACTCTGCAATTGTGGGCTGCATCAGTGAGGGGAGGGAAGCTGAATACAAAGGTGTAGTTGACAAATGTGTTGAGTGGTGTGGGCTGAATTATCTGCAGCTCAACACCAACAAGACTAGGGAGTTAATGGTGGACTTTAGGAGGAGAGGAACACCGCTGTCCCCTGTCTCCATCAATGGTGTGGATGTGCAGTTTACCGGGGAGTACAAATACTTTGGAGTGTAGCTGGACAGTAAACTGGACTGGTCCAGGAACGCTGAGGCCCTGGACAAGGAACAAAGCCGGCTGTACTTTTTGAGAAGGCTTGGCTGCTTCAAAGTTTGCAGTAAGATGCTGCAGATGTTCTACCAATCGGTGGTAGCCAGTGCCATCTTCTTCACAGTCGTGCTGGGGCAGCAGGGCGAAGGCTGCGGAAGCCAATAGGATTAACAAACTCATCGGGAAGGCTGGCTCTGTACTGGGGGTGGAGTTGGATTCATGGGAGGTGATCTTGGAGGGGAGGATGCTCCTCAAACTGCAGAGCATCTTGGACAATAGAGCTCCACCCCCTCCATGACACACTGGTCAACCTGAGGAGTTCCTTCAGCAACAGACTGGTTCCACCAAGATGCAGGACAGAACGCCACAGGAGATCCTTCTTCCCTGTGGCTGTCAAACTGTACAACTTCTCCCCCTTCTGTCATGGGGTAGACTGAGACGGACTCACCACACCCCCCCCCCTCCCCCACCCCCTAACACCCCCCCCCCCCCCCCCCCACAATCAAACTGCTCTAGATTTTCTCGCAGTGGCCCAGGGGGGTATTTGTGCAATTGTGAACAAATCTTGCTGCTTCCTCTTGAACCAAGGTAAGCAAATCAAAGCTGATCTAAGGATTATCCAAGACCATATCCACACCTTGCTTCAGATCTCAGAAGTAAAGCCCTTTGATGGTGGGGCTGAGTCCCTGACTGAGGAAACTGGGCTGGAGGGCTGGAGGGTTATTTAGCCACTGCTGCCACCGCATATGTACTGATCCAGCTGTCACTGCCTCATGCTCAGCTAAACAATGCTCCCAACTAACTCCTGAGCCACAGCAGCCTCACGCTTCACTGTAATACTGATCATGCACAAAGCAACTCATGAGTATCTCCCTGTAGGATGATACTGATAATGCTGACTAACATTGTTTTATTGTCCTGTTTGGACAAAAAGGGGGATTGTGGAAATTGTGGGAAGAATTCTGAGGCAGCACGGTGGCACAGAGCGAAGGTACTGCCTGAAAACCCCAGAGACCCAGGTTCGATACCAATTACGGGTGCTGTCTGTACAGAGTTTGTGAATTCTCCCGTGACCACGTGGGTTTCCTCTGGGTGCTCCAGTTTGCTACCACACTCCAGAGACGTACATGTTTGTTGGTTCATTGGCTTGGTATGAATGTAAATTATCCCTAGTGTGTGTAGGATAGTGTTAATGTGAGGGGATCGCTGGTCAGCGTGGCCTCGATGGGCCGAAAGGCCTGTTTCCGTGCTGTATCTCTAAACTAAACAGTTTAAGAATAAGGTGTAGGCCATTTAGAACTGAGATGAGGAAAATCTTTTTCACCAAGAGGGTTGTGAATCTGTGGAATTCTCTGCCACAGAACTCACTGGATGTTTTCAAGAGAAAGTTAGATTTAGCTCTTAGGACTAATGGAATAAGGGATATGGGGAGAAAGCAGTACCTGATTGTGGATGATCAGTCATGATCATATTGAATGGCGGTGCTGGCTCGAAGGGCCGAATGGCCTACTCCTGCACCTATTTTCTATGTTTATGTTTCTAAACAAGTGTATGTGTAAGTGTATTGATTTTATGCTATCAAACTTCATATAAAAATACTGCATTCTTTGAATCAACAGAACAGACTTGACTGGTCTCTTTGTCTGACAAGGTATTGCTAATAAAGTAGCTACTGTTTGATAGTCACTCATATCCCACGTAAATTAATCCGACGCATGTATTTGGGAAGGTCTACCAAAATTAGGGTTGCAAACTATCTCACTCCCAAATACGGGACAAGGTGACGTCACCGCCCTGCACCCCACGTCACCTCACCCAGCCAGCTCCTACTCCACCAATGGCGGCCGCCCGGGCTGGGAGGTGGGTTGCTAATATGTTGCCAACTGTCCCGTATTAGCCGGGACATCCCGTATATTGGGTTAAATTGGTTTGTCCTGTACGGGACCGCCCTTGTCCCGTATTAGGCCTAGGGGGCGCTGTAGGCTCGGACAATGTAGGCCCGGGGGCCTACTGTAGGCCCGGGGGCTGCTGTAGGCCCAGATAGTGTAGGCCCAGAGTCCCGGGCGATGCCTAACGGAGGTCGCGTAGCAACCCGTCCTCAGGCCCGGGCTGCCACCATTGGTGGAGCGGGAGCCACTGGCTGGGTGAGGTCATGTGGGGCGCGGGGCGGTGATATCACCTTTTGCCCTGCATTTGGGAGTGAGAAAGTTGGCAACCCTCGTTGCTACGCAACCTGCGTTACGTGGCGCCCGGGCCTACAGTGTCCGGACCTACAGTGTTCGGGCCAACACTGTCCGGACCTGCTCTGTCTGGACCAACAGCCTCGCCCTCCTCTTCCCTCCTCTCTTCTCCCCTCTCCTCCCCTCTCCACTCCTCCCCTCTCCTCCCCTCTCCTCCCCTCTCCTCCCCTCTCCTCCCCTCTCCTCCCCTCTCCTCCCCTCTCCTTCCCTCTCCTCCCCTCTCCTCTCCTCTTCTATCCTCTCCCCTCCTCTCCTCCTCCCTCCTCTCCTCTCCCCTCCTCTCCCCTCCTCTCCTCTCCCCTCCTCTCCTCTCCCCTCCCAGCACAAAAGATAATTGCAATGTGGTGGAGGTGGGAGATTGTCTCATTTCCTCTCCTCCCCTCCTCCCCTCTCCTATCCTTCCTTCTTCTCTCACCCCCTCTGCTCTCCTCTCCTCCCCTCCCACTCCCCTCTCTCCTCCTTTCTCCTCTCCTCTCCTCTCCTCCCATCCTCTCGCTTCCCATCTCCTCTCCTCTCCAAGCCTCTCCTCTCCTCCCCTCACTTCCCCTCCCTTCCTCCCCTCCACTCTCCCCTCCTCCACTCTCCTCTCCTCTCCACACCTTTCCCCTCTTGCCCTCTCCTCTCACACCTCTCGTCCGATCTCCTCTCCTCTCCTCCACCTCCTCTCCTTCCCTCCCATCTCCACTCCCCTCTCCTCTCCCCTCCTGTCCTCCCTTCCTCCCACCTTCTCTCCTCCTCTATCCTCTATCCTCCACTCTCCTCTCCACCTCTAATCCCCTCTGTCCTCCTCTCCTCTTTCCTCCCATCTCCTCTCCTGTACACGCCTCTCCTCTCCTCCCCTCCCCTCTCATCCCCTCCTCTATCCTCCCCTCCTTCTCTTCTCGCCCTCCTCTTTCCTCATCTCTTCGCCGCTCCCCTCTCCACTCCTCCCCTCTCTCCTCTCCCATCCTCTCCCCTCCTCCTCCCTCCTCTCCACTCCTCCCCTCCTCTCCTCTCCTCTCCTCTCCCCTCTCCTACTCCCTCCTCTCCTTTCCTCCCCTCCCCTTTCCTCTCACCTCCTCTCCTCTCCTCCAATCTCCTCTCCTCCCCTTACCTCACCCGTTCTCCACTCTTCTGTCCTCTACTCCCCTCTCCTCCCCTCCTCTAACCTCCCCTCCTCCCTCTCCTCTCCTGTCCTTTCCCCTCCTCTCTTCCCCTCTCCTCCCTTCTCCTCCTCTCCCCTCCTCTCCCCTACTTTCATTCTCCCCTCCCCCCTTAATTCCTCTCTCTCCTTCCCCCTTCTCATCCCTTCTCTCCTCTCTTCTCTTCTCCCCTCTCCTCCCCTCTCCTCCCCTCCCCTCCCCTCTCCTCCCATCCCCTCCCCTCCCCTCCCCTCCCCTCCGAGTGTGTTCAGGGCCGAGTGTGTTCGGGGCCGAGTGTGTTCGGGGCTGAGTGTGTTCGGGGCCGAGTGTGTTCGGGGCCGAGTGTGTGTTTAGGGCCGAGTGTGTTCAGGGCCCAATGTGTTTAGGGCCGAGTGTGTTTAGGGCCGAGTGTGTTTAGGGCCGAGTGTGTTTAAGGCCGAGTGTGTTTAGGGCCGAGTGTGTTCAGGGCCGAGTGTGTTTAGGGCAGAGTGTGTTTAGGGCCGAGTGTGTGGGGCCGAGTGTGTTCAGGGCCAAGTGTGTTCGGGGCCGAGTGTGTTTAGGGCCGAGTGCGTTTAGGGCCGAGTGTGTTCGGGGCCGAGTGTGTTCGGGGCCGAGTGTGTTCGGGGCCGAGTGTGTTTGGGGCCCAGTGTGTTTGGGGCCGAGTGTGTTTGGGGCCCAGTGTGTTTGGGGCCGAGTGTGTTCGGGGCCCAGTGTGTTTGGGGCCGAGTGTGTTTGGGGCCGAGTGTGTTTGGGGCCCAGTGTGTTTGGGGCCGAGTGTGTTCGGGGCCCAGTGTGATTGGGGCCGAGTGTGTTTGGGGCCCAGTGTGTTTGGGGCCCAGTGTGTTTGCGGCCGAGTGTGTTCGGGGCCGAGTGTGTTCGGGGCCGAGTGTGTTCGGGGCCAAGTGTGTTAGGGGCCGAGTGTGTTCGGGGCCGAGTGTGTTAGGGGGCGAGTGTGTGCGGGGCCGAGTGTGTGTGGGGCCGAGTGTGTTCAGGGCCCAGTGTGTTTAGGGCCGAGTGTGTTTAGGGCCGAGTGTGTTTAGGGCCGTTTGTGTTTAGGGCCGAGTGTGTTTAGGGCCGAGTGTGTTTAGGGCCGAGTGTGTTTAGGGCCGAGTGTGTTCAGAGCCTCACCCGTTCTCCACTCTTCTGTCCTCTACTCCCCTCTCCTCCCCTCCTCTAACCTCCCCTCCTCCCTCTCCTCTCCTGTCCTCTCCCCTCCTCTCTTCCCCTCTCCTCCCTTCTCCTCCTCTCCCCTACTTTCATTCTCCCCTCCCCCCTTAATTCCTCTCTCTCCTTTCCCCTTCTCATCCCTTCTTCTCTCCTCTCTTCTCTCCTCCCCTCTCCTCCCCTACCCTCCCCTCTCCTCCCCTCCCTTCCCCTCCGAGTGTGTTCAGGGCCGAGTGTGTTCGGGGCCGAGTGTGTGCGGGGCCGAGTGTGTGCGGGGCCTAGTGTGTTCAGGGCCCAGTGTGTTTAGGGCCGAGTGTGTTTAGGGCCGAGTGTGTTTAAGGCCGAGTGTGTTTAGGGCCTAGTGTGTTCAGGGCCGAGTGTGTTCGGGGCCGAGTGTGTTCGGGGCCGAGTGTGTTAGGGGGCGAGTGTGTGCGGGCAGCGGGGCCGAGTGTGTGCGGGGCCGAGTGTGTACGGGGCCGAGTGTGTGCGGGGCCGAGTGTGTGCGGGGTCGAGTGTGTGCGGGACCAAGTGTGTTCCGGGCCCAGTGTGTTTAGGGCCGAGTGTGTTCAGGGCCGAGTGTGTTCGGGGCCGAGTGTGTTCGGGGCCGAGTGTGTTCTAGCCGAGTGTGTTTGGGGCCCAGTGTGTTTGGGGCCCAGTGTGTTTGGGGCCCAGTGTGTTCGGGGCCGAGTGTGTTCGGGGCTGAGTGTGTTTGGGGCCCAGTGTGTTTGGGGCCCAGTGTGTTTGGGGCCCAGTGTGTTTGGGCCGAGTGTGTTTGGGGCCCAATGTGTTTGGGGCCGAGTGTGTTCGGGGCCGAGTGTGTTTGGGGCCGAGTGTGTTTGGGGCCCAGTGTGTTTGGGGCCCAGTGTGTTTAGGGCCGAGTGTGTTCGGGGCCCAGTGTGTTTGGGGCCGAGTGTGTTTGGGGCCCAGTGTGTTCGGGGCCGAGTGTGTTCGGGGCCCAGTGTGTTTAGGGCCGAGTGTGTGCGGGGCCGAGTGTGTGCGGGGCCGAGTGTATTCCGGGCCCAGTGTGTTTAGGGCCGAGTGTGTTCGGGGCCGAGTGTGTTCGGGGCCCAGTGTGTTTGGGGCCCAGTGTGTTTGGGGCCCAGTGTGTTTGGGCCGAGTGTGTTTGGGGCCCAGTGTGTTCGGGGCCGAGTGTGTTCGGGGCCCAGTGTGTTTAGGGCCGAGTGTGTGCGGGGCCGAGTGTGTGCGGGGCCGTGTATTCCGGGCCCAGTGTGTTTAGGGCCGAGTGTGTTCAGGGCCGAGTGTGTTCGGGGCCGAGTGTGTTCGGGGCCGAGTGTGTTCGGGGCCGAGTGTGTTCGGGGCCCAGTGTGTTTGGGGCCCAGTGTGTTTGGGGCCCAGTGTGTTTGGGCCGAGTGTGTTTGGGGCCCAGTGTGTTTGGGGGCCAGTGTGTTCGGGGCCGAGTGTGTTTGGGGCCGAGTGTGTTTGGGGCCCAGTGTATTTGGGTCCCAGTGTGTTTGGGGCCAAGTGTGTTTGGGGCCCAGTGTGTTTAGGGCCCAGTGTGTTTAGGGCCGAGTGTGTTCGGCGCTGAGTGTGTTTGGGGCCCAGTGTGTTTAAGGCCGAGTGTGTTTAGGGCCGAGTGTGTTTAGGGCCGAGTGTGTTTAGGGCCGAGTGTGTTTAGGCCCGAGTGTGTGCGGGGCCGAGTGTGTTCGGGGCCGAGTGTGTGCGGGGCCGAGTGTGTTCGGGGCCGAGTGTGTGCGGGGCCGAGTGTGTTCAGGGCCGAGTGTGTGCGGGGCCGAGTGTGTTCGGGGCCAAGTGTGTTCGGGGCCGAGTGTGTTCGGGACTGAGTGTGTGCGGGGCCGAGTGTGTGCGGGGCCGAGTGTGTGCAGGGCCGAGTGTGTGCGGGGAGCGGAGCTGCGTGTGTTCACCTAACCAAAGTTGCGTAGCAACCCGCCTCTCGTCGCCATTGGTGGAGCGGGTGGACCTGGCCGCGGCTGGATGAGGTCACGGCTGGATGAGGTCACGGGTGGACCTGGCCGCGGCTGGATGAGGTCACGGCTGGATGAGGTCAGGGCTGGATGAGGTCACGGCTGGATGAGGTCACGGCTGGATGAGGTCACGTGGGGCGTGGGCGGTGACGTCACCTTGTCCCTTATTTAGGAGTGAAATAGTTGTCAACCCTAGTGGGCAGGGAGGGGGAAGAGGGAGGGAGGGAGAGAGAGCGAGGACAGCATCCATCACACCTGCTCATTGTTTGTCAATGAAGGAACCTCCCACTCCCCACACAACTCTCCCTCTTCACCCGCTCTCCCCTTCTCCCTTCCCCATGTCCCACTCCCCTTCTCCCCTTCTCTCCTCCCTCTCTCCCCCCGCCGCTCTCTCTATCTCTCTCTCCCCCTTCTCTCTCCCCATCCCTTCCTCCCACCTTCCCCCCTCTCTCTCTCTCTCTCTCTCTCTCTCTCTCTCTCTCTCTTTCTCTCTCTCTCTCCTATTTAATGGTATCTCCCCCATAATTATTTTGTGGTCAACACTCCCACCCATTGGTGATCCGCCGCAATGACAGGTCCTCTGTGTTTTATCCACAACACTTTAATTCATGTTCATAAGAGATTGGAGCAAAATTAGGCCATTCAGCCCATCGCGTCTACTCTGCCATTGAATCATGGCTGATCTATCTTTCCCTCTGAACCCCATTCTCCTGTCAAATGGCCTAGATTCTGCTCTTGGAACTTAATGAACTTATAAAGTTATGAAGTTAGACACAAAATGCTGGAGTAACTCAGCAAGTCGGGAAGCATCTCAGCATTTCGGGTTGAGACCCTTCTTCAGACTGATGTCAGGGGAGGGGGCGGGACAAAGATAGGATGTAGTAAGATACAGGAGGACAGTGGGATAACTGGGAAGGGGGAGGGGAAGAGAGGGACAGAGGAATTATCTAAAGTTGGAGAAGTCAATGTTCATACCGCTCACATTGAACCAGCATCTGCAGTTATTTTCCTACACAAGTTATAAAGTTATTAAAACCTCGACGCCAATGTGGAGTGATTAAACTTGAATATTAAAATAAGTCAAAACACTCACCAACCATATACAGTTTTGAAAAACATAAACGTAGATAAACTGATGTTGACATAATTGTCAAAGTAAGCTGATTTATCAGATAAATAATTTAACAAAAGGTCTTTCCATATTCAACATGTTAAGCAAAAGTTTATGCAAAACATATGCAACAGGGCAAGAGCATCTTGTGTTGCTGATTTCAGGGAGTTATGCACAAGGACTCCAAGATCCACAATATTTAAACTCTCCTTGGCCAATTCTGTGTTCCCTGCATGCTTCAAAAGTTCCATTATTGTACCGGTGCCAAAGAATGCCTCTCCAGCGTGTTTGAATGACAACCGACCTCACCTCGGTTGTCATGAAATGCTTCGAGAGACTAATCAAGAAGCACATCTGTGCCTTCCTTCCTCGCAACATGGACCCACTGCAGTTCGCATACCGTCCGAACAGATCCACGGATGATGCGGTCTCATCTGGACAGCCAGGGGGGCTATGTGAGGATGCTGTTCATTGACTTTAGTTCAGCTTTCAACACAATAGTCCCCAGCAGACTGGCTGAGAAGCTGCTGGAACTGGGGCTTAGCTGGAACTGGGACTTTCTCACCACCAGGGCCCAAGTGGTCAGGATGGGGGAACACACATCTAGCCCCCTCGCCCTGAACATAGGATCCCCCCAGGGTTGCGTCCTTAGCCCCCTACTGTACTCCCTGTGCACACATGACTGTGGGGCCAGGTTCAGCTCAAACTCCATCATCAAGTTTGCTGATGACACTGTGGTGGTGGGCCGAATCTCCGACAACGATGAGAAGGCCTACCGGGAGGAGGTGGCTGATCTGGCACTCTGGTGTCAGGACAACAGCCTCCTCTTGAATGTCAAAAAAACTAAGGAGCAGATTGTAGACTTTAGAAGGGCTCAACATCCAAGGACGTACACGCCACTGGAGATAAATGGATCTACTGTGGATAGGGTGAGCAGCTTTAAATACTTGGGAGTCCACATCAAAGAGGATCTGACATGGACAACGCACATTGCCGCACTGGTGGGTAAGGCAAGGCAGTGCCTTTACCACCTCAGACAGCTGAGAAAATCAGAGTGTCTCTGAGGATCCTTCATTGCTTCTACTCTGGGGCTGTAGAGAGCATCCTGTCCGGCAACATTACAGTCTGGTTTGGGAACAGCCCTGCCCAGGACAGGAAGGCCCTGCAGAGAGTAGTGCGTTTGGCAGAACGCGCCATGGGAACTACACTCGTCCCCCTGCAGGACCTATACATCAGGAGGTGCAGATCGTGAGCAAGCAGGATTATGAGGGACCCCTGCCACCCCAGCAACGGACTGTTCCAGTTGCTATGGTCAGGCAAACGTCTCCGCTGTCACGCTGTGAAAATGTGAGACGGAGTTTCTTCCCACAGGCCATCGGGACTGTTAACTTTTATAACTCCTGGGACTAAATTCTGTCTTCTCTGTATTAACTTTATTTTTATGTAACTAATTCTTTTTTGTGCACAATCCGCAGGCATTGCCACTTTCATTTCACTGCACATCGTGTATGTGCATGTGACAAATAAACTTGACTTGACTTGACTTGAGATCCCTCTGGACATCGATGCTGTTCATGGTCTTGGCCACAAGCTGCAGACTCTCTCCTTCTGCACAATGACAAATCCTGTTGTTCCCTGCTCAACACTCCCACCCTGTGGCGTCCCGCCGCAATTACAAATCCTTTCATTTTTGTGGTCAACACTCCCACCCAGTGGTGATGCGCAGAAACGACGTCCCCTGTTTATTCACAAAATGCTGGAGTAACTCAGTAGGTCAGGCAGCATTCAGCAGGTTCAGACTGAAGAAGGGTCTCGACCTGAAACGTCACCCATTCCTTCTCTCCCGAGATGCTGCCTGACCTGCTGAGTTACTCCAGTATTTTGTGAATAAATCGATTTGTACCAGCATCTGCAGTTATTTTCTTATACGACAAGTCCCCTGTATTTTATACACAACACTTTCATTCATGCCCATAAGAGGTAGGAGCAAAATTAGGCCATTCAGCCCATCGAGTGAACTCCACCATTTAAACCATGGCTAATCTATCTTTCACTCTCAACCCCATTCTCCTGCCTTCGTCCCATAACCCCTGACACCCGCACTAATCAAGAATCCGTTGCTAGAACTTAATTTTAATAGTCTTATATTCCCTTATATTATGTTATATAAAGTCATCTCTGGGTCAATCGCCATTGCAGCAAAGCGCCGCCTGCTTATCCACACAAAAAAGCTAGCTTTAAATTTAAAAACCTAATTTGTTCATAAAATATTCTGATATCTGTAAATACAGATGTGGAGCGAATGTGAAAGTGACCACAAAATAACAAGAGCTGTCATTGCGATGGGACACCACTGGGTGGGAGTGTTGTGCACTACACACACTGGGGACAATTTACTAATTTTAGCGAAGCCAAATAAACTCAAAATCTCCTTCCTCTCTCTCTCTCTCTCTCCCTCTCTCTCTCTCTCCCTCTCTCTCTCCCTCTCTCTCTCTCCCTCTCTCTCTCCCTCTCTCTCTTCTTCTGTAATTCAGTAATTCTCCTGCACAGACACACCTATTCTTGCTTCAGTGGATATGGAATGTGATCTCGTTGGGACAGAGAGGGAGGGAGGGAGGGAGGGAGGGAGGGAGGGAGGGAGGGAGGGAGGGAGGGAGGGAGGGAAATTAATTTAGCCTGTGGGCAATTCTTTCGATAGGAGCCATCACCTCCCTTTTTTCAATGTCAAGTATTCTTTCCACCAAGTTTACTGCTCAGTTCATTCCGCCCTCTCCCCCCCTCTCTCACTCTCTCTCCCTCTCTCCCCCTCTCTTGCTCTCTCCCCATCTCTCCCCCCCTCTCTCTCACTCTCTCTCCCTCTCTCCCCCTCTCCCCCTCTCTTCATCTCTCCCCATCTCTCCCCCCCTCTCTCTCACTCTCTCTCCCTCTCTCCCCCTCTCTTGCTCTCTCCCCCCATCTCCCCCCCTCTCTCTCACTCTCTCTCCCTCTCTCCCCCTCCTCTTGCTCTCTCCCCCCATCCCTCCCCCCCCTCCCCCCACTCTCTTCTTTGAAAGTGGCGCCACGGGTAGACAGGGAGTGTTGTGGAACAGATGGATCTAGGAGCGCAGATATACAATTCCCTGAAAGTGGCATCACAAGTAGACAGGGTGGTCTAGAAGGCTTTTGGCACTTTGGCCTTCATCAGTCAGAGTGTAAAAGTTGGGCGCTCACGTTACAGATGTTCAAGACGTTGGTGAGGCCGCATTTGTAGCATTGTGTTCAATTCCGGGCACCATGTTGTTGGAAAGATGTCGTCAAGCAGGAAATGGTGCAGGGAAGATTTACGAGGATGTTGCCAGGACTCGAGGGCCCTGAGCTACAGGGAGAGGTTGAGTAGGCTGGGACTCTATTCCTTGGAGCGCAGGAGGATGAGGGGTGGGGATCTTATAGAGGTGTGCACAATTATGAAGGGAATAGATCGGGTAGATGCAGAGTCTCTTGCCCAGAGTAGGGGAATCGAGGACCAGAGGACATGGGTTTAAGGTGAGAGAGGCGGGGAAAGATGAAAGATTTAATAGGAAGCTGAGGGGTAACTTTTCCACCCGGAGGGTGGTGGGTGTATGGAACGAGCTGCCGGAGGAGTAGTTGAGGCAGGGGGCTACCACAACGTTTGAGAGACATTTGGACAGGTACATGGACCGGACAGGTTTGGAGGGATATGGGCCAAACGCAGGCAGGTGGGACTAGTGTAGCTGGGACAGGACAGGACGGCCCTGCAGAGAGTAATGTGTTCGGCTGAACGCACTATGGGAACTACACTTGTCCCCCTGCAGGACCGATACATCAGGAGGTGCAGATCCAGAGCAAGCAACATTATGGGGGACCCCTACCACCCCAGCAACGGACTGTTCCAGATGCTACGATCAGGCAAACGCCTCCGCTGTCACGCTGTGAAAACAGAGAGGATGAGATGGAGTTTCTTCCACAGGCCATCAGGACTGTTAACTCTCATATCGCCAGGGACATTTAATTTATTGTATTAATTTATTATTGTGTTTTGTAGTTTAGCACAATCCGTAGGCGTTGCCACTTTCAATTCGCTGCACATCTTGTATATGTGTGTGACAAATAAACTTGACTTGACTTGACTTGACATGTTGGCCGGTGTGGGCAAGTTGGGCCGAAGGGCCTGTGTTTCCACACTGTATCACTCCAGAGAAGAAACTGTTCCTGAATCTGGAGGTGTCAGTGTTTACACTTCTGTACCTCTTGTCTGATGGGGAGAGAGAGAGAGAGAGAGAGAGAGAGAGAGAGAGAGAGAGAGAGAGAGAGAGAGAGAGAGAGAGAGAGAGAGAGAGAGAGAGAGAGAGAGAGAGAGAGAGAGAGAGAGAGAGAGAGAGAGAGAGAGAAAACAGGGATGATAAAGAGTTAATCTTCTTTGGAACCCTTCCCGGACCAGGTGACACTAGTCAGAACTTACAGGAGAGGGAGAGGGAGAGGGAGAGAGAGAGGGAGAGAGGGAGCAGTGAGAGAGAGGGAGAGAAGGGGAGAGGGAGAAGGGAGGGAGGGAGAGAGGGAGGGAGAGAGAGAGAGAGTGAGAGAGAGGGAGAGGGAGAGGGAGAGAGACGGGGTGACAATGGAAAAGAGGACGAAAGAGAAATTGAGTGAGTAACCTCATTCCGAGTAACCTCGTGTCTCTCTCCCCTCCGCTCTCTCTCCCTCCTCTCTCCCCCCTCTCTCCCCCTCTCTCTCTTCCCTCTCTCTCCTCTCTCTCCCTCTCCTCTCTCTCTCCCCTCTCTCCCTCTCTCTCCTCTCTCTCCCTCTCCTTCTCTCCCCACTCTCTCTCTCCCCCCCTCTCTCCCTCTCCCTCTCTCTCCCCTCCCCTCTCCCTCTCTCTCCCTCTTTCTCCTCTCTCTCCCTCTCTCTCCCCCACTCCCCCTCTCTCCCCCCCTCTCTCCCCTCTCTCTCCTACTCACTCATCTCTCC
>NC_135973.1:38449348-38494116 GCF_053455715.1 Rhinoraja longicauda
GGCCTCTCTTCCTCTCCATCCCTAGAGACAGAACCAAGGCCCTCCCTTCCGTGACGCGGCCTACAATCCCCCCGCCTGGTTTCCCGGCCTCCCTGAGCTTCCAGGGGTGGGAGAGGGCAGGTGTTGGTACATAGAAGCTGCCGGAGCCGTCTCTGCGATGTTGCATCTCCTGGGACGGGTTGTCCACGACCAGCGGGAGCTGAACCCCTCTTGTCAGGCCCTCCTCCACACCTTGGCCTACTTCCACTCCGGCCTCCTGGGCCTTGGAGTCAATTTGGCCCAGTTGCTGGGCAACCTGGGAGTGCAGGCTGCGGCCTGCTCACCACCCCCCCTCAATGGCCCCCGAAACTCCCCCTCAAGGGCCCCCACTCTCCATCTTCCAGAAGAAGGAGGCTGGTTTACTCATCTGTCTGCGATGCGTGGCCTTGTTGGAGGCCTTGGACGAAGGCTTACCAGCCAAGTACTGAAGGCTGCTCCCTCTGCACTTCCTCCCTCCCTCCCTCCCTCCCTCCCTCCCTCCCTCCCTCCTCCCTCCCTCCCTCCCTCCCTCCCTCCCTCCCTCCCTCCCTCCCTCCCTCCCTCCCTCCCTCCCTCCCTCCCTCCCTCCCTCCTCCCTCCCTCCCTCCCTCCCTCACTCATTCCCTCCCTCCCTCCCTCACTTCCTCCCTCCCTTACTCCCTCCCTCACTCACTCACTCCCTCCCACCCTCCCTCTCTCACTACCCTCCCTCTCTCCATCCCTCCCCCTCTCTGCCACGTTTAAAATATTTTCCTGGAATAAAGACTGTTCTAAATGTGAATAAAGTCACCTGTTCCCTGTGTGTGTATGTGTGTGTGCGTGTGTGTGTGTGTGTGTGTGCATGTGTGCGTGTGTGTGTGCATGTCTGTGTGTGCGTGTGTGTGTGTGTGTCAGTGCAAGTGTTTGTGTGAGTGTGTGTGTGAGCGTATGTATGTGTGTGTGTGTATGTGAGTGTGTCTGAGTGTGTGTGTGCGTGGATGTGTGAGCATGTGTTTGTGAGCGTGTGTGTGTGTGAGTATGTGTGTGTGAGAGTGTGTGTGTGAGTGTGTGAATGTGTGAGCATGTGTGTGTGAGCGTGTGTGTGTGAGCGTGTGTGTGAGCATGTGTGTGAACGTGTTTGAGAATGTGTGTGTGAGTGTGTGTGTGTATGTGAGAGTGTGAGTGTGTGTTTGTGAGGGTATGAGTGTGTGTGTGAGTGTGTGTCTGTGTCTGTGAGTGTGTGTGTGAGTGAGTGTGTGTGTGAATGAGTGTGTGTGTGTGTGTGTGTGTGTGTGTGTGTGTGAGTGAGCTTGTGTGTTTGAGTGTGTGTAAGTGTGTGTGAGTGTGTTAGTGTGTGTGAGTGTGTGCGTGAGTGTGTGAGTATGTGAGTGTGTGCGTGTGTATGAGTGTGTGAGCGTGTGTGTGAGTGTGTGTGTGCGTGAGTGTGTGCATGCGACTGTGTGAGTGTGTATGTGAGTGTGTGTGTGTGTGAGTGTGTGCGAGTGAGTGTGTGAGTGTGTTTGTGTGTGTGTGAGTGTGTGTCTGTGAGCGTGTGTGTGTGTGAGAGAGAGTGTGTGTGTGTGTGTGAGTGTGTGTGTCAGTGTGTGAGTGGGTGTGGATGTGAGTGTGCAAGCGTGTGTAAGGGTGTGTGAGCATGTGTGTGAGCGTGTGTGTGAGAGCGTGTGTGTGAGAGTGTGTGTGTGAGTGTGTGTGAGCATGTGTGTGTGAGTGTGTTTGTGTGTGAGTGTGTGAGAGTGTGCAAGCATGTGTAAGTGTGCATGAGTGTGTGTGTGAGCGTGTGTGTGGGTGTGTGTGTGTGTGTGTGTGTGAGTGTGCAAGCATGTGTAAGTGTGCATGAGTGTGTGTGTGAGCGTGTGTGTGTGTGTTGTGTGTGTGGGTGTGTGTGTGAGCCTGTGTGAGTGTGTGTGGGTGGGTGTGGGTGGGTGTGTGAGTGTGTGTGTGAGCATGTGTGTGTGTGTGTGTGTGTGTGTGTGTGTGTGTGTGGTGTGTGTGTGTGTGTGTGTGTGGTGTGTGTGTGTGTGTGTGTGTGTGTGTGTGTGTGTGTGTGTGTGTGTGTGTGGGTGTGTGTGTGTGTTGTGTGTGTGGGTGTGTGTGTGAGCCTGTGTGAGTGTGTGTGGGTGGGTGTGGGTGGGTGTGTGAGTGTGTGTGTGAGCATGTGTGTGTGTGTGTGTGTGTGTGTGTGTGTGTGTGTGTGTGTGTGTGTGTGTGAGCATGTGTGTGTGTGTGTGTGTGTGTGTGTGTGTGTGTGTGTGTGTGTGTGTGTGTGTGTGTGTGTGTGTGTGTGTGTGTGTGTGTGTGTGTGTGTGTGAGTGTGTGACTGTCTAACTCTGCATGGATTTACTATGAACTCTGTTTTCCTCGAACTATGAAACTTCAGTTTGTATTTGTACAGTTAATAATTTAACACGGAACACAGCGACAAGATTAAATGACCGTGCCTAACATGACAAGTGAAACTCATCCCCTCTGCCTGCACGTGATCCATATACCTCCATTCCCCGCTCTCCCCCTCTCACAATCTATCTCTCTCTCTCTCTCTCTCTCTCTCTCTCTCTCTCCTCTCTCTCTCTCTCCTCTCTCTCTCTCTCTCTCTCTCTCACTTTCTCTCTCTCTCTTCTTTCTTTCTCTCTCTCCCTCCCTGTCTGTCTGTCTCTCCCAGTCTGTCTCTTTCTGTCTCTCTCTCTGTGTCCCTCTCACTCTCTCGCTCTCTCGCACTCATTCCGTCTCTCTCTCTCTGTCACACTTTCTCTCGCACATGTGTATGAGAGAGTAAGAAAGCGTGTGTGAGAGTGTGTATGAGAGAGGGAGAGTGTGCGAGAGTGAGTGTGTGAGAGTGAGTGAGTGTGTGCGTGTGTGTGTGTGACATGTGTGTGACATGTGTGCGTGTGTGTGAGTGTGTGTGTGTGTGTGTGACACGTGTGTGTGTGTGTGTGTGAGTGTGTGTGTGTGACACGTGTGTGTGTGTGAGTGTGTGTGTGTGACACATGTGTGTGTGTGAGTGTGTGTGTGTGTGACACGTGTGTGTGTGTGAGTGTGTGTGTGTGTGTGTGTGTGTGTGTGTGTGTGTGTGTGTGTGTGTGTGTGTGTGTGTGTGTGTGTGTGTGTGTGTTTGTGTGTGTGTGTGTGACACGTGTGTGCATGCGTGTGTGCTTGTGTGTACGTGTGCTGGTGTGTGTGAGTTTGGAAGAATGAGTGGGGACCTCATTGAAACGTGCAGAATAGTGAGCGGCCTGGATCGAGTGGATGTGGGGAGGACGTTTCCACTAGTGGGAGAGTCTAGGACCAGAGGGCACAGCCTCAGAATTAAAGGACGTTCCTTTAGGAAGGAGATGAGGAGGAATTTCTTTAGTCAGAGGGTGGTGAATCTATGGAATTCTTTGCCACAGACGGCTGTGGAGCCACAAGTCAGTGGATATATTTAAGGCAGAGGTGGATAGATTGTTGATCAGTGCGGGTGTCAGGGGTTATGGGGAGAAGAGGGAAGAATGGGGTTAGGAGGGAGAGATAGATCAGCCATGAATGAATGGTGGAGTAGATTTGATGGGCCGAATGGCCTAATTCTGTTCCTATCACTCATGATAACATTATGAACTACCCACTCTCCCCTCCGTCACATCCCTCCATTTCCTGCTCTTCAGTGCATCTCTCTGACAACTCCCTCTGTCCCTACGCTCCCAGATCCCTTTGCTCCACAACACTCCCTGTCTACCCGTGACGCCACTTTCACATTGTGTAGAGGGTGTGTGTGGGTGAGAATGCAGGGTGGGAAGTGTTGGTTTAGCAATGCAAAATCAGACCAACAACTTTCTCTCTCCCCTCTCTCTCAACCTCTCTCTCTCTTCTCCCCTCTCCCCCCCCCCCTCTCTCCTCCCCTCTCTCTCTCCATCTCTCTCCCCATCTCTCCCCTTCCTCCCCCTCTCTCTCCCTCCCCCCCTCTCCTCCCCTCTCTCTCCATCTCTCTCCCCATCTCTCCCCTTCCTCCCCCTCTCTCTCCCTCCCCCTCTCTTTCCTCTCTCTCCCCTCTCTCTTCTCTCTCTCTCCTCCCTCTCTCTCGCCTCTCTCTCCACGCCCCTCTCTCCCCCTCTCTCTCTCACCCCTCTCTCCCCCCTCCCCCTCTCTCTCCTTAACTACACCTCTCATCATTTCATGTACTTCGATCTTGTCTCCCCTCAACCTCCAATGTTCCAGAGAAAACAAGTCTAGAAAACATAGACAATAGGTACAGAAGGAGGCCATTCGGCCCTTCGAGCCAGCACCACCATTCATTGCGATCATGGCTGATCGTCCACAATCAATAACCCGTGCCTGCCTTCTCCCCATATCCCTTGATTCCACTAGCCCCTAGAGCTCTATCTAACTCCATCCAATGATTTGGCTTCCACTGCCCTCTGTGGCAGAGAATTTAACAAATTCACAACTCTCTGGGTGGAAAAGTTTCTTCTCACCTCAGTTTTAAATGGCCTCCCCTTTATTCTAAGACTGTGGCCCCTAGTTCTGGACTCCCCCAACATTGGGAACATTTTTCCTGCATCTAACTTGTCCAGTCCTTTCATAATTTTATATGTTTCTATAAGATCCCCTCTCATCCTTCCAAACTCCAGTGAATACAAGCCCAGTCTTTTCAATCTTTCAAGATTCAAGATTCAAGATTCAAGATAGCTTTATTTGTCATCCAATATTGGACGAAATTCAGTCACCCACAGTCCAACAATAAAAGCATTAAATAGGCATTAAAATTACACAACCCCAAAAACACACAAAAAAAGAAACATCCATCAAAGAAACATCCATCACAGTGAGTCTCCTCCAGTCCTCTCCTCACTGTGATGGAAGGCCACAATGTCTTTCCCTTCTCCTGCCGTCTTCTCCCGCGGTCAGGCTGTTGTGGTTGCAGGCCGCGCCGGACGGTCCGCAGCGGCCGGAGCCTAAGGCGAGTCCCAGCCGCTCCCGCAGCCTCCGAAGACGGCCGGCTCCGCCGATGATAAGTCCGATCCGGGGCGGGCGAACACGCTGCTGCTGCCGCTGTTGCTGCACGTCGGGGCGGTCGTGGCTCCCGACATTGAAGCCCCCGCCCAGCAGAGAAATATCCCGCGGCATATCTTAGGCCGCGCCGGACGGTGAAATGTCCGCGACCCAAGCCCCGCGACCCCGGGGCGGGCGAACCTGCTGCCGCTGCCGGAGCTCCCGATGTCGGCATCCACGCGGCCCGAGCCTAAGGCGAGTCGCAGCCGCTCCCGCAGCCTCCGAAGACGGCCGGCTCTGGTGATGGTAAGTCCGATCCGTGGGCTCTGCGAACCAGAGCCCTGGAAGCCGCCAGCTCCAGGAGTTGGGCCGATGGTAGGCCGCAGCAGGAACGGAGACACGGCCCAGAAAACAAAGGTCGGGTCTCTGTTCGGAAGGGACACATATTTACAATGTTACAGTTCCCCCCCTCCCCCCCACATACACACATAGTACACAAACACAAAAACACCACATCACAACTACAATTAAGACAAAAAAAACAACAAAAACACAAAGACAAATGGACCGCAGGTGAGCCGCAGCTGCTAGGGCAGCGCCGCCATCTTAGTCAGAAGACAGTCCCGCCATCCCAGGAATCAATCTCGTGAACTTACGCTGTACTGCCTCTGAGCAACCTCTCCCTGTAGCTCCAACCCTCTAACCCAGGCAGCGTTCTAGTAACCCTACTCTCCAACCTCTCCGTGTATCTGAAACCCTCTAACCCAGGCAGCATTCTGGTAACCCTCCTCTGCACCCTCTCCCTGCAGCTCCAACCCTCTAACCCAGGCAGCATTCTGGTAACCCTCCTCTGCACCCACTCCCTGCAGCTCCAACCCTCTAACCCAGGCAGCATTCTGGTAACCCTCCTCTGCACCCTCTCCCTGCAGCTGAAACCCTCTAATCCAGGCAGCGTTCTGGTAAGCCTTCTCTGCACCCTCTCCCTGCAGCTGAAACCCTCTAATCCAGGCAGCGTTCTGGTAAGCCTTCTGTGCACCCTCTCCCTGCAGCTGAAACCCTCTAATCCAGGCAGCGTTCTGGTAAGCCTTCTCTGCACCCTCTCCCTGCAGCTGAAACCCTCTAATCCAGGCAGCGTTCTGGTAAACCTTCTCTGCACCCTCTCCCTGCAGCTGAAACCCTCTAATCCAGGCAGCGTTCTGGTAAACCTTCTCTGCACCCTCTCCAAAGCCTCCACATGCTTCTTGGAATGGGCGCCATCAGACCTGCACGGAATACTCCAAATGCGGCCTGACCAAAGTCCTCTAAAACTGCATCGTGACATCCTAAATGTTGTACTCTCTGCGAATACTCTGGATATGTAAAGATATATAAAGATATTTTTACATTATACGAATGTAATATAAGTGAATATAAGACAATGTTAAAATTGAAAAGGCAGATCCTTTATTTTGCGGACAACACTCCCACCTAGTGGTGTCCCGCCGCAATTACAAGTCCAGTTATTTTGCGGTCACTTTGACATTCGCTCCACATTGAAGGTATCACAAAATGCTGGAGTAACTCAGCGGGTCAGGCGGCATCTCTGGGACATCAGTCTGAAGAAGGGTCTCGATGCAAAACATCACCCATTCCTTCTCTCCCGAGATGCTGCCTGACCTGCTGAGTTACTCCAGCATTTTGTGATACCTTCGATTTGTACCAACATCTGCAGTTATTGTTCACAAAATGCTGGAGTAACTCAGCAGGTCTGGCAGCATCTCGGGAGAGAAGGAATGGGTGACGTTTCGGGTCGAGACCCTTCTTCAGACTGATGTCGGGGGTGGGACAAAGGAAGGATATAGGTGGAGACAGGAAGATAGAGGGAGATCTGGGAAGGAGGAGGGGAAGGGAGGGACAGAGGAACTATCTAAAGTTGCAGAAGTCGACGTTCATACTACTGGGCTGCAAACTGCCCAGGCGAAATATGAGGTGCTGCTCCTCCAATTTCCGGTGGGCCTCACTATGGCACTGGAGGAGGCCCATGACAGAAAGGTCAGACTGGGAATGGGAGGGGGAGTTGAAGTGCTCAGCCACCGGGAGATCAGTTTGATTAATGTGGACCGAGCACAGGTGTTCAGCGAAGCGATCGCCGAGCCTGCGCTTGGTTTCGCCGATGTAAATAATTTGACATCTAGAGCAGCGGATGCAATAGATGAGGTTGGAGGAGGTGCAGGTGAACCTTTGTCTCACCTGGAAAGACTGTTTGGGTCCTTGGATGTAGTTGAGGGGGGAGGTAAAGGGACAGGTGTTGCATCTCGTGCGGTTGCAGGGGAAAGTGCCCGGGGTTGGGGTGGTTTGGGTAGGAAGGGACGAGTGGACCAGGGAGTTACGGAGGGAACGGTCTCTGCGGAACGCAGAGAGGGGAAGGGATGGGAAGATATGGCCAGTGGTGGGGTCCCGTTGTAGGTGACGGAAATGTTGGTGAATGATTCGTTGGATCCGCTGGCTGGTGGGGTGGAAGGTGAGAATGAGGGGGATTCTGTCCTTGTTGCGAGTGGGGGGAGGGGGAGCAAGAGCGGAGCTGCAGGATGTAGAAGAGACCTTAGTGAGAACCTCATCTATAATGGAGGAGGGGAAGCCCCGTTTTCTGAAGAACGATGACATCTCGGAAGCCCTAGTGTGAAACAGATGCGGCGTAGATGGAGGTATTGGGAGTAGGGGATAGACTTTTTGCAGGGGACCGGGTGGGAAGAAGTGTAGTCCAGATAGCTGTGCGTGTCAGTGGGTTTATAGTAAATGTCCGTCACTAGTCTGTCTCCTGTGATGGAGATGGTGAGGTCCAGAAACGGGAGGGAGATGTCGGAGATAGTCCAGGTATATTTAAGGGCAGGATGGAAATTGGAGGTGAAGTGTATGAAGTCAGTGAGTTCTGCATGGGTGCAAGAGGTAGCACCAATGCAGTCGTCGATGTAGCGGAGGTAGAGTTCGGGGATGGGGCCAGTGTACGTCTGGAACAGGGATTGTTCGACATACCCGACAAAGAGGCAGGCGTAGCTAGGGCCCATGCGAGTGCCCATAGCTACGCCTCTGGTTTGGAGGAAGTGGGAGGAGTCAAAGGAGAAGTTGTTGAGGGTAAGAACCAGCTCTGCTAGGCGGAGAAGAGTGTTGGTCGATGGGGATTGGCAGGTTCTACGGTCGAGGAAGAAATGGAGGGCTTCGAGACCATCCTTGTGGGGGATGGAAGTGTAGAGTGACTGGGCATCCATGGTGAAGATGAGGGAGTGGGGGCCTGGGAACCGGAAGTTATCGAGGAGATGGAAAGCGTTTGAGGTGTCTTGGATGGAGGTGGGGAGGGATTTGACCAGGGGGGATAGGATGGAGTCGAGGTAGGTGGAGATAAGTTCGGTGGGGCATGAGCAGGCAGAGACAATGGGTCTGCCGGGACAATTGTGTTTGTGGATTTTGGGTAGGAGGTAGAATCGGGCCGTGCGGGGCTGGGGAACTATGAGATTGGAGGCACTGGGGGGTAGATCGCCGGAGATGGTGAGGTCGGTGATGGTGCTGATGATAAAGGTCTGGTGTTTATCGGTGGGGTCATGGTCCAAGGATAGGTAGGAAGAGGTGTCTGATAGTTGTCGTCTGGCCTCTGTCCGGTAGAGGTCAGCACGCCAGACTACCACAGCCCTTCCCTTGTCAGCGGGTTTGATGACCAAGTCCGGGTTGTTGCAGAGTGAGTGGAGGGCTGCACGTTCAGGAGGGGAGAGGTTGGAGTTAGTCAGGGGAGTGGAGAATTTGAGGCGGTTAATGTCACGCCGGCAGTTGGAGATAAAAAGTTCTAGTGGGGGTAGTTGGCCAAATGGGGGGGGGGTCCAAGTGGAGGGGGTCTGTTGGAGACAGGAGAAGGGGTCATCAGTGGTGGGTCGGGACTCCTTCCCATGGAAAAAGGCTCGGAGGTGGAGGCGGCGGACGCGGAACTCGTTGATGTGGGGGTGGAGGGGAACAAAGGTGAGGCCTCTGCTGAGGACCGACCGTTCGGTGTCTGAAAGGGGGAGGTCAGGGGGGATGGTGAACACCCGGCAATGGTGGGGGTTGGGGTCGGATGGAGGCAGGGGGGCAGGTGGAGGGGGAGGGGATATATGGTGGGGGGGTGGTGGGTTAGCTGGGTAGAGGGGGGCATGAGGACCGATGTGGGGAGTACTGGGGGTCGCCTGGCTGGAGGGGGAAGGGGGAGACCCAGTGGAACCCCTGCTGCAGTTACCTGTAGTAGAGGGTGGGCAGTAGGACCCAGCAGTGCTGAGGGACTCTGCCTGGTGGGGGCTGTGGGCCCAGTGCAGTGTGTGTGGGCCCAGCGCGGTGTGTGTGGGCCCAGCGCGGTGCCCGTGGACCCAGCGGTGTGTGTGTGGGCCCAGCGCGGTGTGTGTGGGCCCAGCGCGGTGTGTGTGGGCCCAGCGCGGTGTGTGTGGGCCCAGCGCGGTGCCCGTGGACCCAGCGGTGTGTGTGTGGGCCCAGCGCGGTGTGTGTGGGCCCAGCGCGGTGTGTGTGGGCCCAGCGCGGTGCCCGTGGACCCAGCGGTGTGTGTGGGCCCAGCGCGGTGTGTGTGGGCCCAGCGCGGTGTGTGTGGGCCCAGCGCGGTGTGTGTGGGCCCAGCGCGGTGTGTGTGGACCGGGTGGATCTGCGGCCTGTTGTTGGTCCCGGGGGCCGGGTACAGCGACGGCTGCGACCTGCTGCTGGGCAGTGGAGCAGCGCGGGTCGAGACAGTCGCTGGGGGAGGCCCGCGGGGACCTGGAGCCCGAGTAAGTGGCGTTCGGCCCGGTCAGCGGATGGTCAGGGAGGGCATGGGTAGCGGTGAAGAGGTCGGGAAGGTCGGCTTTTCCTGCCCTCCTACTCTACGGCTCCCCCTCTGCAGTTATTGTCCTACACACCCTTCGCCCCACATCGGTATTTACAGAAATCAGGATATTTTATGAATAAAATAGGTTTTGAAATCTAAAGATAGCTTTTTTTTTGTGGATAGCAGGCAGTGCTTTGCTGCGATGATGAGCCTTCATGAATTGTGGACCCGGACATGACTTTATAAGTTTATTAAGATCGAGGAGCGGATTCTTGATTAGTGCGGGTGTCAGGGGTTATGGGTCAAGGCAGGAGAATGGGGTTGAGAGAGAAAGATAGATCAGCCATGGTTTAAATAGCGGAGAACACTCCATGGGCTGAATGGCCTAGTTTTGCTCCTATCTCTTATGAGCATGAATTAAAGTATTGTGGATAAAATACAGGGGCCCTGTCATTGCGGCGGATCACCATTGGGTGGGAGTGTTGACAAATAAAATGAAAGGACTTGTAATTGCGGCGGGACGCCACAGGGTGGGAGTGTTGAGCAGGGAACAGCAGGACTTATCAGCCAGTACCATAACATGGAGGCCACCAGCTGGTTTATGACCAGCACCCTCCCCTGAAAAGAAAGGACTCCAAGCAGGCCTGACCAGCGTCCCAGCCGAGCGACGACTTTCATCTCCAGCTCCTGCCAGTTCGCCGGCCAAGCATCCTCAGTGGGACTCAGGTACATCCCCAGATAGAGGAGGTGCGTGGTGCTCCACGCATACAACACCATCTCCTCCGGCAGGGAGTCCACCTGCCACTGACCCACTAATAGTCCAGAACATTTACTCCAGTTAATCCTGGCAGATGATGCAGCCGAGAAAATCTTCTGGCAGTCACGCATCCTCCGCAGGTCACCAGGGTCAGTGAACGTAAGGAGCACATCATCGGCATAAGTTGAAAGAACCACCTCCACCCCCGGACCTGGTAGAGCCAGGCCTGTCAACCTCCTCCGAAGACACAGGAAAGGCTCCACACAGACCGAGTACAACTGACCAGACATGGGGCACCCCTGACGTATCCCCCTCCCAAAATGAATGGGAGCCAACAACACACCATTAACCTTCACAAGGCACTCCACTGCAGCGTACAAGAGCCGGACCCTGGCTACAAAATGCGGTCCATATCCGAACGCTTGCAGCGTCCCGAAGAGGTAGTCGTGATCTACCCTGTCAAAAGCCTTCTCCTGATCAAGAGACAGAAAGGCAGCTGACTGACCAGTGCCCTGAGATAGTTGAATCAGGTCCCTAACCAAATGGATGTTATCCTGAATGGACCGACCAGGGACTGTATAGGACTGGTCAGGGTGAATCAGTTGAGACAGCACAGAGCCCAGGCGATTTGCCATCACCCGTGCAAAGACTTTGTACTCTGTACAGAGGAGAGAGACCGGGCGCCAGTTCTTCAACAGGCGGAGTTCGCCCTTCTTGGGCAGCAGGACAACGACTGCCCTGCGCCACGAGAGGGGCATCTCCCCGGTCGCCAGGCTCTCCCCCAGAACCTTCATGTAATCATCCCCCAGGACATCCCAGAAGGCTCTAACAAATTCTACCGTCAACCCATCCAGCCCAGGGGACTTGCCCCTCCTGAGCTGGTGCAGGGCACCAGTCACCTCCTCCAAAGATAAGGAGTCATCCAGAAGATCGGACACTTCCCTATCTACAGTGGTTAGACCCTCCCACAGGACCCGCTGAGCCTCCCCGCTGCAACCATCTGCGGAGAACAGGGTCCCATAAAAGGACCGAACTAAAGCACTGATCCCCTCTGGATCTGTCAGAGGAGCCATCATCCGTGAGCAGCTCTACGAGCTGTTTGCGGGCTCCTCGCCCTTTCTCCAGAGAGAGAAAGAAAGGTGACGCTCGGTCCAAATCGTGCAGCATTTGGACCCGCGACCTCACGTAAGCTCCTCGGGACCTCACGCTCAAGCAGCAGGTTCCTCAAGGCTTCCTTCTTCCCCTGAAACTCTCCCCATTCACAGGAGTCCTCACCAATCCGACCCAGGCCAGACTCTACCTCTAGTAGCTCCCTCTCGAGCCTCTCAACCGCTGAGTCCCGCCTTCCGGTCGACCCCCACGTATATTCCTTGCAAAAGAGACGGATGTGAGCTTTCCCCACATCCCACCACTGCCTAAGGGAAGAAAAGCTCCCCTGCCTCTCTCTCCACTTCACCCAACCCCGTCTGAATGACGATCCTCCAGCAGCCTGTTATTGAAATGCCAGTAAACAGATCCAGCCCGTGTGCGCCTCGGATTAAAGTCCACGAGCACCAGACAGTGGTCCGAGCACGGCACTAGCCGCATTGAGGCCGCTGAGACATGGGAGACAAACGCACCGGAGATGTACATACGATCAATGCGGGAACCGCCCCCCTCAGACCTCCGCGAGAAAGCGTTTGTCAGGGTGAAGGTTCCGCCATGCATCCACTAGCTCAAAGGAATCAATCAAGCCTCTCAGTTTCTTTGCTACAGCAGGGGCACACTGAATACCACAATGATCTCGCACCTCAAGTGTGCAGTTGAAATCTCCCCCCAGAAAGACACACTCGCCGCTATCAATAGTGCTCAACAGAGCAGTCACCTCCTGAAGTAGGCAGGCCTGCATCGTGCCACTGCTGGGGGCATACACGTTAATAAAATGCAACGGCATGCCATCCAGACTCACAGCCAGATAGAGCAAACGACCTGGCACCACTTCCTGCACCTTCAGGATCTCTGGCTGAAAAGTCGGGGCCAACAGAAAAGCCACCCCACTCGAATTTGTGCTGAGGTGGCTCATGTAAACCCCCCCCTTCCCACTCCAGTCGCCAGGTGGGTTCGTCACTGACAACAGTGTGCGTCTCTTGCAGAAAACACACTGCATATTTCCCGTCTCTAAGGACTGATAAATGCTGAAATCTATGAAAGCTCGCTCTACTCCCATTTAAATTTAATGTGGCTACTGTGAATGTGCAAACACACTAGAATTGTTTCCTCACATTCCTCGTGGACTCAGAAACTTTCACCCTGAGGAACTCCAATAATTCCCCAAACTGAAGCCTCTCAGACCCAGGAAGATCACTACCCTTTTGCTGCCAAGGATACTATCAAGATCCTTAATAAATCCTGGCAGATCTGCCCACCGCCTCCGCGCCGCATCAACTTTAGTCCTGGCACATCTATTTATTTTTAGAAAGTCCGGAATCTCACAGATAATAGCTGCTCTAGACACAGCCCTGGAGTCTGGGCGCTCCGCCAACCCACTCACACCTGGAGCAGCAGCCTCCTCTGCACATCGCTCAAGGCCAGTGTCAGAGTTCGTGGGACTACAGCTTGCTGAAAGCTCACTCACCCCACTGCACAGGCCGAGCCCATCACTCTCCCCCTCCTCCGGCATGACACCACCCCCAGGATCAATGCCGAGGGAGGGTCCCGATACCTCTGACAGCAACAAGCTGTCCGGTGAAAGGCCAGGCTCCTGCACTCTCCCATCACCCCCCACGTCTAGGCCTGGGGAAGAAAAAACAACAGGCACCCCCAGGGCCCCTGGTACGCAGGCACCCACGAGATCCAAAGGAGGGTCACAACCCATAACCGCCCCGCCCCCCACAGCACCCAGAGTTTCCGCACCACTGGCAGCACCCAGAGAGTCTCCACCCTCCACCACCAGGGGAGCACCCTCACCAACAACCACTGAAAGGGCTGGTGTTTTTGGAGTCTCCCCTACTACCTCAACCGGTGAGGCATCACACCCCATATCACCTCCACTGGCTCTAATAAGGAGCACAGAGTGGAACATTTGATCTCCCGATCCTCCCCCCTCAGGCTGACTCTGCTCATCCCCCATCCCAGGGGACACATTTCCAGGGGAGCCAGTCCCATCAACTGGCGTGCCAACACCCTCAGAAGGCCTCTGAAACGAGGGGACCTCCTCCGACCCAGAGGACACACTCCCAGGGGCACCAACCCCACTACCCGATGAGATGACTCCCTCGGAAGGCCCCTGAGACGAGGGGACCGCCACCGACCCAGAGGACACAGTTTCAGGGGAGACGATCCCAGTAACTGATCTGGTAGCACCTGGGGAAGGTCCCTGAACCAGAGGCCCATCCTCCGGCCCATAAGTCACCAGTCCGTGGTCACCGACCTCGTCAGGGGTGGAAGGTCTCGAAATATCCTTCCCCCTTAATTTGGGCCCACGATCCTGCTCTTCCTCGCCAAGCGCACGCCTTCTTTTTGCCGCGGGAGAAGTCACGGAAGATTGGCTATTGATTCCACGTTTACCCGAGAGCAGACGCAAGAACAAGGAAGGGAACCTTAGACTGGTGACACGAGGAACTACAAATGCTAGACACTTGAGTAAAAAACAAAGTGCTGGATGAACTCAATGGGATAGGTGCCATCTCTGGAGGGGGTAACGGGCGACGTTTCTTTCTCTCCAGCAAGGCCTGATGGCTCTCGCGATTGAAAACACTTTAACTCCCCTTTTCATTCCCACACCGACCTTTCTCTCAGGGACCTCCCCCTCTGCCAGAGTCCGCAGACAGGAGAACATCACCTCATATTCCACTTGGGCCAACCAACGATATGAACATTGCATTCTCCAATTTCCCTTGTCCCACCCCGCCCCGTACACACACATTTATTCCGCCATCTCCTACACCCTCCTAGGCACCTTGCTCATTTCCCCTCGTCCATCTCAGAACTCCCCATATACCTTGTTATCCTGCGTTTTATCTTTGCCCTTGCCCCTGTCTACCCATATCATTCCTTCCGCATTTACATTTTACCCCTCTTCTCACCTTGTCCCCTGATTCCCTCTCCCCTTTGTCACTTACACCATTAATCTGTCCGTGATTATTTCCCTCTGTATTCCCATCACTTGTCAGGCTCTGTCCAGTCCAACCTCTCTTTTCCAGTGTTCCCCTCACGCCGACCACTGAAGAAGGCTCCGACTCGCAATACCGGCTCCCCGTTCACAAAGTTCCCAAAACACTTCTGGTTTTGCTCATAATTCCAGCTGTTTATCCTGTCTCCATTCGTTATGGGTGTAACACCGGAACGTGTTCTGCGAGGTCCGATCTACTGACATTTGAATGGGAAAGAGATTTTAGCGCTAATCATCGAAGCTTTGCTGGTGAAGATCATGACTCGCAAACTCTTCAGAGTATTAGCAGAGGCTACCAAGAGAAATGGCGACGGCAGAACGGTGGACGATGGACTTTGCAAAAACATTTGACTAAATCCGACATAGTTGGAAAGTCCGAACGGTTAGATCACATGGGATCCATATAGTCATAGAGTGGTACAGTGTAGAAACAGGCTCTTCGGCCCAACTTGCCCAGACCGGTCAACATGTCCCAGCTACACTCGTCCCACCTGCCGTGTTTAGTCCATACCCCTACAAACTTGACGTAGCCATGTACATGTTACCTGATTCTAAATGTTGGGGTAGTCACTGCCTCAAGTATCTTCTCTGGCAGCTTGTGCCATACACCCACAACCTTTTGTGTGAGAAAGTTAACCTTCAGATTCCTATTAAATCCTCTCCCCTTCACGTTAAACCTATGTCATTTGGTCATTGATTCATCTACTCTGGACAAATGACTCTGTGCATCTATTCCTCTAATTATTTTATACACTTCAATAAAGTCACCCCCCTTCTTCCCCCGCTCCAATGAATAGAGTCCTAGCCTATTCAACCTCTCTCTATAGCTCAGACCCTCTAACCTTGGCAACATCCTAGTAAATCTTCTCTGTATCCTTTCCAGTTTGAAAACATCTTTCCGATAACATGGTCCCCAGAACTGAACACAATACTCTAAATGCGGCCTCGCCAAAGCCTTATACAACTGCAACATGCTCTCAAAATCTTTACACTCAATGCTCTGACTGATGAAGGCCAATGTGCCAAACGCATTTTTGACCACCCTATATACCTGCGACTCCACCTTCAGGGAAGCACGCACATGCACTCCTAGATCCAGGGTCATACTAATCAATTTATTCACAAAATGCTGGAGTAACTCAGCAGGTCAGGCATACTAATCATCTGGATTCAAACTGCCATGTGGAAGGAATTTGTCTGATTGTGCCGCAGGATATGTGTTGTGTCCACTCGCGTTCCACACAGCGATTTGAAAGATTGTGTTGTTAATGAGATCAGGAGCTCTGATGTCGACACGGACCTTGCTAATACAGGGAACAGCGAGGAATTCCATTTACGTCTACAAAATGATCGACATGAACTGGGGGACGGCCAAGATTGAATTTTATTCTGTAAAGTGTGAGGCGAAGCAGTTTGATAAGTCAAACCATAAGTCAAGTCTTACGTGGTAAATGATACCGCAATTTTGTATGTGTTGGAAGGAAATGCAAACGCTGGTTTAAAACGGATAGACACAAAAAGCTGGAATAACTCAGCGGGACAGGCAGCTTCTCTGGAGGGAAGGAGTGGGGGACCTTTCGGATCGAGACCCTTCTTCGTTTTGCTCTACCAGGTTGCAGCGTAGAGAGTTCTGATGTAGAAGTACACAGTTGTCTGAAAGTGGCGACGTGAGTACACATGGTGGTGACGTCGGCGTCTGGCACACTTGCGCTCACCTACCGAGCACTGGAACTGGACTAGTGTGAGTTCTGGTTCCAATATGGAAGATATGGTTCCAAAAAATGACGATCGGGATATTACTAGCACTCGAGGGCTTCATTTACAAGGAGAGACTGAACGCGCCTCTTATTCCCGGGAGCTCCAGGGGCTGAAACATGAACAGGTGAATGGTATGTTCCGTGTCGCTTGTGTACTGTGCTCTAATCAGAGAGCAGAGGTTTGATGTTTGGAGGAATGTGTCCAAAACACCTGAATGACAATTTCTGCACGCGGAAGGTATGCAGATGGAACGGATTTCCGGTGGGTGCTGTAAAGGAAGTTTTACTGGTGGTCTATAATTCAAGGACACACACGGTTTAGACGAATATGAGCCACACGTAGAGAAACGGGAGAAGCTTAGTTATAAAACCTCACCCATGTGGATGAATGCAAGGGCTTGTTTGCGTGCCGTGTGACTCTGTGACTGTTTGACTCGAATTATTTCTCAGAGAAGATTAAAAAAGAATTCAAAGGGTCATTGACAGGGTGGTAAAGATATTTCTGGGCAATTTTGTTAGGATACGCCTGCCCGCGGCCTGAAATAGGCTCCAACTGGCGTACAAGGTGGACCGATGGCTATGGAGGCATCCCGGAATAGATCCCTCCACAGATATCACTGGCGATGTGGAATGCCTCTCTGAAGTAGACGTTTGACAGGTGGTAACGTTGCATTCGGGGTCAACTTCAGTCACTTGGTTATTGCAGTAGTAAAAGTCTCCGGACTAGATTTGAGCCGTATCTGCCTAGTCCCTTCAATTCTTCTCTGAATTTAGACTGAGTGAGAGCGTACATACACGTGCTAGAACAGCAGTTCAGAACCCGCAGCATGCGCGCCATTTCATTGACCACAGCGAACGGGTCGTTGAAATCTCGGTAGGAATATTTGTTTCTGATTCGGGAGAATAGGAAGAGCCCGACCGTCAACATCCACAGTGTAATGAAACTAGCCGATGCGGCAAATAGCAAGACCATAGCTCTTCGGCGGCTACGCAGCTCGGCGTCGACTGATTCTCCGTCTGAACGGAAACTCTGCCGGGCCCGACTGGCCACCAGGACGTGTTTGATTGTCAAGGCGTTGAAAAGAACGACGGCAACATATGGGACCAACGGGGTTAAAATGGTGTGCTGCCAGTAAAAGGTTCTCCAGGACAGAACTGTGTAGATAACGGGATTTGTCCTGCAACCGACCTCTAATCCATTATAAACAGCGTGAGGCAGGACGGTGAAATAATACGGAAGGTTCCTGCAGTAAGTCAGGAAGTAAACCGTGCTCACCACCAGCGCCGCAGATTTCGCTGTACAGTATCGCCGCCTGAAGCCCTGGAAGCAGATGGCCACAAAACGATCAAATGTGAAGGACACAGTCAGCCAGACGGAGCAGTCTACCACAGCCGCGATCATGATTAATACCACCCGACATACTGCAGTATAAAGATGAAAGTATTGTGGGAAACGAGGAACGAGAATGCGGTTGAGGACAACGTAGAAGGCGATGACCAGGAGGTCGGCGGCGGCCATGGCTACCAGATATATAGAAGTGCTCTGAGAAAGCCCGCAGTCCCGGAGACCAAGTGTCATGAGTGTGACCACGTTGGCTGCAACGAAAACAAATAGTATTAGGAACAAGGGTCAAGAAAATGAAAACGGATCCAGCAGGACTAAACCCTGGCCTCTATATTCGCACGCTTCCCACGACCAGCTGGAAATGGAACCGGTCTAACTTCTGTGCCGCTGTTGTAGCAGGGCATTGTTTCCCCAACTGCATTTGCTACAAATTATTTCACCCTCCCTTCTCCAATGTTCTCTCCACTCCGTTTTCCTCCTGTATCACTTTATGTTCAAGCTTGTGACGAGCATACAAAGCAATTGAATGTATCACAAAATGCTGGAGTAACTCAGCAGGTCAGGCAGCATCTCAGGAGAGAAGAGATGGGTGACGTTTCGGGTCGAGACCCTTCTTCGGCATTTTGTGCGTCGCCCATTCCTTCTCCCCTGAGATGCTGCCTGACCTGCTGAGTTACTCCAGCATTTTGTGATACCTTCGATTTGTACAAACATCTGCAGTTATTTTCCTATACAAAGCAATTGTGTCTCTGTAGGTAGTTAATGCAGTGTCTTGATTTTACTGATTCGCGCAACGCAGGTGGTTAAAGCAAGGCCGATGTTTATTAATCATACATAATTAACTGTGTGCAGGTGCAGGAATATGCTTTTCCTCCTTTGTGCCATTCATCGCATCCGCATTAGGCGCCAACAACACGGGGGACCGTAAACATACGGGTCTTACAGTCCAGCTCCTCTATGTTGCCAACGATGCCACTTCCAAGCCCACGCTTGTTGCATGTCCCTCCAAATGCTCCCTATTCGCATACCTGTTCCCCATTTGCATAACTGATGCACAACACTCTTTTAAGTGTTGTTATTCTACCTGCCTCAACTTCATCCTTTGGTAGCTCCTTCCAACACTCTCTGTGTGAACACGTCACCACGTACTAAACCATTACTCTCAACTTAAACCCGTGCTCTCTAGTTCTCGATTCCCCTACCGTGGGTAAAAAATATTCACTACATGTTGGCCGGTGTGGGCAGGTTGGGCCGAAGGGCCTGTTTCCATACTGTATCACTCTATGACTCTATGACTAACACATACCGACACACCACCAAGAAAACAATGTTGGTTTTACAATATAACACCCATTTATAGGTGGATTCCCCAGAAATGTAAAATGACACTACACGGAAATATGTCCTTCGGCCTAACTGCTCCATGCTAGCCCCACCTGCCTGCATTTGGTCCCCAGCCAGCTAAACGTCCGTCCAAATGTTCTAGAAACGCTTTAATTATTCCTTCTTCTGCAGCTCGTAGCATACATTCAAATTTTCTTTATATCTTATATGCCCCCCCCCCTCCCACTCCCATTGGGTAGAAATCAGTTAATACTTCATGACGTGCACACCGTAGAGTGTTTTTTGTTTGCAACATTCGAGGATTTTGATTTGCCATACAGTCATACCAATAAAGAACAAGGCACCCAAATAATTTTTTAACATGAACATCCACCACACAACTCCCCCACATTCTTCACTGTGATGGAAGGCAAAATATTTTCAAACTTCTTCCCTTCTTTGTTCTCCCGCGGTCGGGGCACTCTGTTGTCGGGGAGATCTTGGTTCCCACAGCCGGCGGTCGGGCCCATCGCGTCCGGGTCCATCGCGTCGGGGCGATCAAACTCCCGCATCGGGGGGGATCTCATCTCCCCCTCACCGGGCGATCGGACCCCGGGTCGGGGCTAGTCGAACCTCGTGTGGCTTTGGAGCTTCCCGACATCAGTCTCTACCTGAGATTGCGAGCTCCTCGATTTCGGAATTCGCAGGCTGCGGTTGGAGCGTCAACCCCAGGCAAGCGATCGCAGGCTCCGATGGTAAGTCCATGTCCCCGCGGCGGGGCTCCAGGTCAGCCTCGAGCAAGGCCGCTAGCTCCATGATGTTCGGCCGGAGAGCGACCGGAGATACGATTCGGAAAACAATCGCATCTCCGGCAAGATAAGAGATTGAAGAAAGTTTCCCCCGACCTCCTCCCCCACCCCCACACATAAAACAGACCAGAGAACATTAACACAAACTTTTTAAAACACACTAAAAATAACACCAAAAAAAACAAAAGGCAGACAGACCTTTGGTGAGGCTGCTATCGCTGACGGCAGGTATTATTTGTTTATTGACCACCATAATATCTCGCCTGTTCGCAGGCTTCGTTGCATAAACCGAAACCCTAATGTAGACATTGCTGCCATGCTCGTTCCTCGAGCGACAGAGGGGATCCGTTGCAATAGGGAGCAAGAGGAAAAATAACGATTGGACGCACGGGCAGACGAACCAAACACTGATTATGTTAAGAGCGCCGGAGACCCGGGTTCGATCCTGACTATGGTCTATACGGAGTTTGTACGTTCTCCCCGTGACCTGCGTGGAATTTCTCCGAGATCTTCGGTTTCCTCCCACACTCCAAAGACGTACAGGTTTGTAGGTTAATTGGCTTGGTAAATGTAAAAATTGTTCCTGGTGGGTGTAGGATAATGTTAGTGTACGGGGTTCGCTGGTCGGCGCGGACCCGGTGGGCCGAAGGGCCTGTTTCCGCGCTGTATCTCTAAACTAAACTAAACTATCATTACTCCGACAGTGCTGTCAATCCTTCGAAAGTTGCTGCAAAAAGTGATTTTGACTGCAAGTTCAGATACAGTTTCAGTTTCCCATGCATGTTGGACATTAAAAACATTTCACTTTAATCGCCGGTGCTTGAAACTGCCCTCGGACAACGTTGTTGATTTCTATAACATGAATGATATACTTGATTTAATAAGGTAGCGCACCACTAAACTCGGCAGAGCAATGAAAGCTGGCCAATAAATACCCGCCCTCTGATCAAAGAAACTGTCGATGGAAAGATTTGCTCCTTACCTGGTGTTCCAAATATTGCTAGTGTAAAGTAGAACACTTGGTCGATGTGCAGAATAGTGGCTTGCTGCATTTTCCTTCTCTTTGATAGTTCTGTGCCGACTCACATAGACGGCGATGTTTACTTTTATAAGGGTAGCGCTAAGCCGCGGCAATTGGGATAGATATTAGTCGTGGATTATTGAACAAACAGATTAATTAAACATGGAATAACGACAACATCTTTGAAATGATGTCACGCACTTTAGCCGTAATTTATTTATCCGTCGAGGTTTTTTTAGGATATTGTTATCAATCTGTCAAAATCACAAGGTTCATTTGGCGGTTCAAGTTAGTTTTAGCAAACATGATTTTAATTCGGGTAGAGAGCGATGAAATATATACAATTATTTAATCATATGAATACGATATATGCATTAAATTAGCGACATAAAACTATAAATAGGTGTCATATATTAAGACACAGATGGCACAGATGAAATCGGCAGAGTACATTGTTTCTGCTGTAGATAGCATCGATAAATTGCGCGGATGTCACATGTAATTTAATGTGGAGAATTTGAAGAAATATAAATGTCAACACGTCTCTATATTCCTCATCCGTGCTCCTTTGTTACGGTTCCGCTGTTTTTAAATATTCTGGTGCTTATTGTAATTCACGCTTTTTCACGCCAATGGCTCATGAAAGGTTTTAATAGTTTGGAATCCCATTTCCTCACGTCTTTCTCAAGTCAACTGAGATTAAACATATGTAATCAATTAGCTTGAAATTAATATTGATTTTGCTGTACACCCGACAATACCTTACATTATCTATTTTCCTCATTAATCCGACACTGCTGGATGTAGCACCTTCAGTCTCCAACAATCTTCAACAGCACTCTCTAACCATCTTCAACAGCACTCGCCTTTTCTCTTAGAGAAGCAAGTGACATTGATACCTTTTCGCTGCAGAACTGAACAAATCCATTCGTGTGCAAGTGGGTGGGTGGGTGGGTGGGTGGGTGGGTGGGTAGGTAGGTAGGTACCCAACCTTCCTACCCCCTTCGCCCTTCCGCTGCCCCTCGCCATCGACCACCTCCACAGGTTCAGGGCGTAGGGGGCGGGGGCCCTCACTGCTCCGGGTCACCAAGGCAGAACTTGCCGCCCCTGATGGGTTGGCAGTGCCATCCCGGGTCACCGAGGCGGTACTTGCAGCCCCTGATGGGTTGGCAGTGCCATCCCGGGTCACCGAGGCGGAGCTAGCAGCCCCAGCCGAGTCAGCATTTCCACCCCGGGCCACCGAGGCATGGCGGGCCGCCCCGGACGGGCCAGCACTGCATTCCTGGGCCCCTGCGTTAGAATTTCTAGCAGCGGCCCGGCTCTTAGGACACTCTCTACGGAGATGTCCAAACTCTCTGCACGCATGACACTGTGCCTCTCCCTTGCTCCAATACACACGATTGGGGAGACCCTTATGCTCTACAACGAAGCTCCCCTCAGCACCCAACCCCGCTTCCACCTTCATGAACACACGCCTCTTGAAGCTCAGGACCCCTTTCTCATACGGGTCATTCCCGGGGTGCATAAGCCTAGTAAGCTTAGACCGCACCTCCCCAATCTTCACCAAGTGTGGAAGGAGTTTTGCATCCCGGAGAAACGTGGGACAATTCTGCAGGAGAACCGGTTTCACATTGGGCACCCACGGTTCCACCTGTAGATGGACCCCCTCCACCGTGAGCCCCATCTCCAACACTTGGGCCACATCCTCCCGGGACTTTAGTATCAACTGAACCTTCCCTCCTGCACTCTCAGAAGAGGCAATGACATCCCTCTTGAACAGATCGTGCAAGCCCTTTGCAATTGCAGCCCTGCTCCACACGCACCCGGTTTCAACCGAGATCCCGTAAATATCCCAGTCCAAGTCAACATGAGGCTCATCCACAAGTGGCCTCGAAGCCACCGTCGAAGCCACCACTGCGTAACTCTGAACCTTAGGCCGAGCCCCTGCCATCTTGACAGTGGCACACCCCAGCTCCAGGGACAGCAGCACCTCAGCTCAAAAGCGAATCTCAGAGACAGTCACCGTCTGGATAAGCAGCAGAAGCAGTTTCCTCCAGCCGAAGAAAGGAAAGTCCCCAAGCTCAACTCCACAGTCGAGAGCAGCTTTTGGAAGGCTCTTCAAAGCCCTGACGGAAGCAAAAGGTACCCTCTTCACATTAAGCCCAGGCAACTGCACTGTGCAAAACGGTATTGGGGCAGAGAGTCGGTGCTATAAACGTCAAAGACACCAAAATCATTCCTACCCACGATCTCCAGGCACTCATGGCAATCCGCCAGCCACGGCCGCTCCCGCTGCAGAAGAACAGGAATTCCACACTAAATGGAGAAATCCTTAAACAAAGGAAAGTTTCCGCAGTCCAACGTTCGGTCAAACTATGAAATCTCACTGCATCTGTTCCTCTTCCTTCGACATGAAAGGTTGCTTCAAAACTTCTCAGTCGCCGGAGCAGAGAGAAACACAACCTCTCTCTCTCTCTCTCTCTCTCTCTCTCTCGCTCTCTCTCTCCTATTTAATGGTGCCCTCCCATAACTATATAATGGTACCCTCCTTTAAAAAAATATCTGTGTCAAATGGGATAGACAAAATGCGTGTTTTAAATGGGATGGACAAGGATGGAGTTAAAGGGAAAGCGTATAGGAAAAGTTAAGAAAGACCCCAGAATTAATGGGAAAGAAAAGCTCATGAAGGGACAGGAGAGTATGGCCGTGTAATAGGAATTGAGGTAAAGGGTGAGATGAGTAAAGGATTAAAAGTATTGTATATGAATGTGCAAAGTATAAGAAGTAA
This sequence comes from Rhinoraja longicauda, assembly GCF_053455715.1. Classification (NCBI taxonomy): domain Eukaryota; kingdom Metazoa; phylum Chordata; class Chondrichthyes; order Rajiformes; family Arhynchobatidae; genus Rhinoraja; species Rhinoraja longicauda. The sequence goes on from NC_135973.1 coordinate 38,473,089, forward strand.
AGTGGATGAGATTGAGGCTCAGTTAGAGATCGGTAGATATGACATTGTGGGGATTACAGAGACATGGCTGCAGGAGCATTGGGACGGAACTGAATATTCAGAGTTACACATCCTATAGAAAGGACAGGCAGGTGGGCAGAGGAGGTGGGGTAGCTCTGCTGGTGAAGGATGAAATTCAGTCCCTTGCGAGGGGTGACATTGGGACTGATGAGGTAGAGTCACTGTGGATAGAATTGAGGAATTGTAAAGGTAAGAAGATACTAATGGGAGTTATCTACAGGTCCCCAAACAGTAGCCCGGATGTAGGGTTAAAGTTACAGCAGGAGTTAAAATTGGCATGTAACAAAGGTAATGCCACTGTGGTTATGGGGGATTTCAATATGTAGTTAGACTGGGAAAATCAGGTTGGTTCTGGACCCCAAGAAAGGGAGTTTGTAGAGTGTCTCCGAGATGGATTCTTAGAGCAGCTTGAACTGGAGCCTACCAGAGAAAGGGCAATTTTGGATTTAGTGTTGTCCAATGAACCAGATTTAATAAGGGAACTCAAGGTAAAGGAACCGCTTGGAGGTAGTAACCATAATATGATTTTTGACCACCCTATATACCTGCGACTCCACCTTCAGGGAAGCACGCACATGCACTCCTAGATCCAGGGTCATACTAATCAATTTATTCACAAAATGCTGGAGTAACTCAGCAGGTCAGGCATACTAATCATCTGGATTCAAACTGCCATGTGGAAGGAATTTGTCTGATTGTGCCGCAGGATATGTGTTGTGTCCACTCGCGTTCCACACAGCGATTTGAAAGATTGTGTTGTTAATGAGATCAGGAGCTCTGATGTCGACACGGACCTTGCTAATACAGGGAACAGCGAGGAATTCCATTTACGTCTACAAAATGATCGACATGAACTGGGGGACGGCCAAGATTGAATTTTATTCTGTAAAGTGTGAGGCGAAGCAGTTTGATAAGTCAAACCATAAGTCAAGTCTTACGTGGTAAATGATACCGCAATTTTGTATGTGTTGGAAGGAAATGCAAACGCTGGTTTAAAACGGATAGACACAAAAAGCTGGAATAACTCAGCGGGACAGGCAGCTTCTCTGGAGGGAAGGAGTGGGTGACCTTTCGGATCGAGACCCTTCTTCGTTTTGCTCTACCAGGTTGCAGCGTAGAGAGTTCTGATGTAGAAGTACACAGTTGTCTGAAAGTGGCGACGTGAGTACACATGGTGGTGACGTCGGCGTCTGGCACACTTGCGCTCACCTACCGAGCACTGGAACTGGACTAGTGTGAGTTCTGGTTCCAATATGGAAGATATGGTTCCAAAAAATGACGATCGGGATATTACTAGCACTCGAGGGCTTCATTTACAAGGAGAGACTGAACGCGCCTCTTATTCCCGGGAGCTCCAGGGGCTGAAACATGAACAGGTGAATGGTATGTTCCGTGTCGCTTGTGTACTGTGCCTCAGAGAGCAGAGGTTTGATGTTTGGAGGAATGTGTCCAAAACACCTGAATGACAATTTCTGCACGCGGAAGGTATGCAGATGGAACGGATTTCCGGTGGGTGCTGTAAAGGAAGTTTTACTGGTGGTCTATAATTCAAGGACACACACGGTTTAGACGAATATGAGCCGCACGTAGAGAAACGGGAGAAGCTTAGTTATAAAACCTCACCCATGTGGATGAATGCAAGGGCTTGTTTGCGTGCCGTGTGACTCTGTGACTGTTTGACTCGAATTATTTCTCAGAGAAGATTAAAAAAGAATTCAAAGGGTCATTGACAGGGTGGTAAAGATATTTCTGGGCAATTTTGTTAGGATACGCCTGCCCGCGGCCTGAAATAGGCTCCAACTGGCGTACAAGGTGGACCGATGGCTATGGAGGCATCCCGGAATAGATCCCTCCACAGATATCACTGGCGATGTGGAATGCCTCTCTGAAGTAGACGTTTGACAGGTGGTAACGTTGCATTCGGGATCAACTTCAGTCACTTGGTTATTGCAGTAGTAAAAATCTCCGCACTAGATTTGAGCCGTATCTGCCTAGTCCCTTCAATTCTTCTCTGAATTTAGACTGAGTGAGAGCGTACATACACGTGCTAGAACAGCAGTTCAGAACCCGCAGCATGCGCGCCATTTCATTGACCACAGCGAACGGGTCGTTGAAATCCCGGTAGGAATATTTGTTTCTGATTCGGGAGAATAGGAAGAGCCCGACCGTCAACATCCACAGTGTAATGAAACTAGCCGATGCGGCAAATAGCAAGACCATAGCTCTTCGGCGGCTACGCAGCTCGGCGTCGACTGATTCTCCGTCTGAACGGAAACTCTGCCGGGCCCGACTGGCCACCAGGACGTGTTTGATTGTCAAGGCGTTGAAAAGAACGACTGCAACATATGGGACCAACGGGGTTAAAATGGTGTGCTGCCAGTAAAAGGTTCTCCAGGACAGAACTGTGTAGATAACGGGATTTGTCCTGCAACCGACCTCTAATCCATTATAAACAGCGTGAGGCAGGACGGTGAAATAATACGGAAGGTTCCTGCAGTAAGTCAGGAAGTAAACCGTGCTCACCACCAGCGCCGCAGATTTCGCTGTACAGTATCGCCGCCTGAAGCCCTGGAAGCAGATGGCCACAAAACGATCAAATGTGAAGGACACAGTCAGCCAGACGGAGCAGTCTACCACAGCCGCGATCATGATTAATACCACCCGACATACTGCAGTATAAAGATGAAAGTATTGTGGGAAACGAGGAACGAGAATGCGGTTGAGGAAAATGTAGAAGGCGATGACCAGGAGGTCGGCGGCGGCCATGGCTACCAGATATATAGAAGTGCTCTGAGAAAGCCCGCAGTCCCGGAGACCAAGTGTCATGAGTGTGACCACGTTGCCTGCAACGAAAACAAATAGTATTAGGAACAAGGGTCAAGAAAATGAAAACGGATCCAGCAGGACTAAACCCTGGCCTCTATATTCGCACGCTTCCCACGACCAGCTGGAAATGGAACCGGTCTAACTTCTGTGCCGCTGTTGTAGCAGGGCATTGTTTCCCCAACTGCATTTGCTACAAATTATTTCACCCTCCCTTCTCCAATGTTCTCTCCACTCCGTTTTCCTCCTGTATCACTTTATGTTCACGCTTGTGACGAGCATACAAAGCAATTGAATGTATCACAAAATACTGGAGTAACTCAGCAGGTCAGGCAGCATCTCAGGAGAGAAGGGATGGGTGACGTTTCGGGTCGAGACCCTTCTTCGGCATTTTGTGCGTCGCCCATTCCTTCTCCCCTGAGATGCTGCCTGACCTGCTGAGTTACTCCAGCATTTTGTGATACCTTCGATTTGTACCAGCATCTGCAGTTATTTTCCTATACAAAGCAATTGTGGCTCTGTAGGTAGTTAATTCAGTGTCTTGATTTTACTGAATCGCGCAACGCAGGTGGTTAAAGCAAGGCCGATGTTTATTAATCATACATAATTAACTGTGTGCAGGTGCAGGAATATGCTTTTCCTCCTTTGTGCCATTCATCGCATCCGCATTAGGCGCCAACAACACGGGGGACCGTAAACATACGGGTCTTACAGTCCAGCGCCTCTATGTTGTCAACAATGCCACTTCCAAGCCCACGCTTGTTGCATGTCCCTCCAAATGCTCCCTATTCGCATACCTGTTCCCTATTTGCATAACTGATGCACAACACTCTTTTAAGTGTTGTTATTCTACCTGCCTCAACTTCATCCTTTGGTAGCTCCTTCCAACACTCTCTGTGTGAACACGTCACCACGTACTAAACCACTACTCTCAACTTAAACCCGTGCTGTCTAGTTCTCGATTCCCCTACCGTGGGTAAAAAATATTCACTACATGTTGGCCGGTGTGGGCAGGTTGGGCCGAAGGGCCTGTTTCCATACTGTATCACTCTATGACTCTATGACTAACACATACCGACACACCACCAAGAAAACAATGTTGGTTTTACAATATAACACCCATTTATAGGTGGATCCCCCAGAAATGTAAAATGACACAACACGGAAATATGTCCTTCGGCCTAACTGCTCCATGCTAGCCCCATCTGCCTGCATTTGGTCCCCAGCCAGCTAAACGTCCGTCCAAATGTTCTAGAAACGCTTTAATTATTCCTTCTTCTGCAGCTCGTAGCATACATTCAAATTTTCTTTATATCTTATATGCCCCCCCCCCCCCCCCTCCCACTCCCATTGGGTAGAAATCAGTTAATACTTCATGACGTGCACACCGTAGAGTGTTTTTTGTTTCTGGAAATGTGCGGTCTCATAATCATTATCATACTTAGCCAAGTATGTTTTGCAACATTCGAGGATTTTGATTTGCCATACAGTCATACCAATAAAGAACAAAGCACCCAAATAATTTTTTAACATGAACATCCACCACACAACCCCCCCCACATTCTCATTGTGATGGAAGGCAAAATATTTTCAAACTTCTTCCCTTCTTTGTTCTCCCGCGGTCGGGGCACTCTGTTGTCGGGGAGATCTTGGTTCCCACAGCCGGCGGTCGGGCCCATCGCGTCCGGGTCCATCGCGTCGGGGCGATCAAACTCCCGCATCGGGGGGGATCTCATCTCCCCCTCACCGGGCGATCGGACCCCGGGTCGGGGCTAGTCGAACCTCGTGTGGCTTTGGAGCTTCCCGACATCAGTCTCTACCTGAGATTGCGAGCTCCTCGATTTCGGAATTCGCAGGCTGCGGTTGGAGCGTCAACCCCAGGCAAGCGATCGCAGGCTCCGATGGTAAGTCCATGTCCCCGCTGCGGGGCTCCAGGTCAGCCTCGAGCAAGGCCGCTAGCTCCATGATGTTCGGCCGGAGAGCGACCCGAGATACGATTCGGAAAACAATCGCATCTCCGGCAAGATAAGAGATTGAAGAAAGTTTCCCCCGACCTCCTCCCCCACCCCCACACATAAAACAGACCAGAGAACATTAACACAAACTTTTTAAAACACACTAAAAATAACACCAAAAAAAACAAAAGGCAGACAGACTGTTGGTAAGGCTGCTATCGCTGACGGCAGGTATTATTTGTTTATTAACCACCATAATATCTCGCCTGTTCGCAGGCTTCGTTGCATAAACCGAAAAGCTAACGTAGACATTGCTGCCATGCTCGTTCCTCGAGCGACAGAGGGGATCCGTTGCAATAGGGAGCAAGAGGAAAAATAACGATTGGACGCACGGGCAGACGAACCAAACACTGATTATGTTAAGAGCGCCGGAGACCCGGGTTCGATCCTGACTATGGTCTGTACGGAGTTTGTACGTTCTCCCCGTGACCTGCGTGGAATTTCTCCGAGATCTTCGGTTTCCTCCCACACTCCAAAGACGTACAGGTTTGTAGGTTAATTGGCTTGGTAAATGTAAAAATTGTTCCTGGTGGGTGTAGGATAGTGTTAGTGTACGGGGTTCGCTGGTCGGCGCGGACCCGGTGGGCCGAAGGGCCTGTTTCCGCGCTGTATCTCTAAAGGAAGGAAGGAAGGAAGGAAGGAAGGAGGGAGGGAGGGAGGGAGGGAGGGAGGGAGGGAGGGAGGGAGGGAGGGAGGAAGGGAGGAAGGAAGGAAGGAAGGAAGGAAGGAAGGAAGGAAGGAAGGAAGGAAGGAAGGAAGGAAGGAAGGAAGGAAGGAAGGAAGGAAGGAAGGAAGGAAGGAAGGAAGGAAGGAAGGAAGGAAGGAAGGAAGGAAGGAAGGAAGGAAGGAAGGAAGGAAGGAAGGAAGGAAGGAAGGAGAGAATTGTTGGAGACAATCTGTGATGTACAACACAAAGGCAAGGCTCTGAAGTTGCCTATTCTTGTCGCGAGCTATGTCAATAAGGCAACTTTGATGGGCAAAAATTATCTCTGTGTACTGAAACTGGACTGGAAATCAATATTCCAAGTCGAAACGCGAGCAAAACTGGACCAGTTGTTGCAGAAACATCGTGCCACGTTCAAGAACAGCTCCGATGGCATAAGGGGCGTGCAAGCACACATCAGGATTCGGCCCGAACTGAAAACTGGCTGATGTAAACCGCGACCCGTGTCATATTCGCTGAAAAGTAAGGTGGAAGCTGAAATCAAAAAGTTGGAACAAAACGGTGTACTGGTTAAAACAGATCGCAGTGAATGGGCATCTCCAATAGTAGTGGTGCTGAAAGCGGACCGCACTGGGGGATTTTAATGTGACCATCAATCATGCAGTGGATGATAGAAATGATCTACTGCCAACCTCTCAAGATCTGTGCAATTAACTTCATGGTTCCAAGGTATAATCCAAGCTCGATCTACCACATGCATATGCCCAGCGAAATGTTGATCTAAGAGCCAGCAGTACCTCACGATAAACAAACACATTCCCACATAAAACCTATCGTGTGAAGTCAGCACCAAACGCTTTCAAGATTCAATGGACAAGATTCTAGGAGAAATATCACGTTGTTTGAGCAATGAAGTTCACTTGCTGATTTCGACTGCTACTGAGAAGGAGAACATAGAGATATTTTGGGAAGGAAAGAACTGCAGATGTTGGTTTAAATCGAAGGTAGACACAAAATGCTGGAGTAACTCAGCGGGACAGGCAGCATCTCTGAGGGTCTCGACCCGAAGGGTCTATCCACAATGATCGTAGCAGGGGATGAGCAGGGCCAAGAGCAAAGAATAAATGAAGATGCAGTTGTGTCTGACTTTGGTATCATTCTCAGTGCAGATGTAAGATCAGAATCTCCAAACAAGGTGAAGACAAAGGCTATCAATAGTCAATAGTCGTTTATTTGTTACATACACATAAATGTGTAGTAAAATGAAACATTACCCGCAGTTGAACAATAAGACCAATAAGATTAATCAATAAAAATGCAATAACACATACAATCACAACTAACACCAAACAAAAAGAAACATCCATCACAGTGAGTCTCCTCCAGTCCCTCCTCACTGTGATGGAAGGCCAGAATGTCTTTTTCTCTTCCCTGCCGTCTTGTCCCGCGGTCAGGCTGTTGGAGTTGCCACGTCGGGGCGGTCGGGGCTCCCGATATTGAAGCCCCCGCTGGGCGGTGAACTTGATTCAGAACCACAACCTGACACTCCCCCTAAACCACTAAGAAGATTAGAAAGATTATATATAACAGTCTTCAGATTAAATTTATAAAATTATTCTTGCTTGGCTAACTTACAAGTTGTTTTCTTTTCTAAGCGGAGGGTAGTGTAGTGCATAAACTGTAACTTTAAGTTGTGTTTGGCTGCCTGCCACTGTATGTTTCTTTTTTTTCCTGGTCAGATGTACAGCACTTTGGTCAACGTGGGTTGTTTTTAAATGTGCTATACAAATAAATTGACTTGACTTGACTTGACTTAAGGACTGAGTACCAGAATGGTGTAATTTTAGCATGTGATATAAGCATTATCTTACCAGTCTCGTGAATATGTGTGAGAATGCGCAGTGTACTTTTATAAAATAAAGCAGATCCACACTGACAACGGCGTGCATAGAAAACCTGGGCTTTGTTTCCCGTCTGCATGCAACTGCTGTAATAGCTTAATCTTGAATCTGAAGGGCCAAGAGTCACTGACGTGTTTGCAGCAAGTTATCTTATTCAGATCTTGCCACATTCTCAGTGTATCCAAGTGATAATCCTGGTACTCAAGTTTATCCCGGTACAGTATTGTCCCCTAGCATCCTTGATGGCTTTGCTGAAATTATAGCGGCCCTTCTTGTACCGTTCGGGATCATTTGACTTGTATGCAGCAGACCTGTCCTTAACCTGTGAATGCACCTCGCGGTTCATCCATGGTTTCCGGCTGGAGAACACACGGATTGACTTCGTCGGCACGCATTCTTCCACGCACTTGCTGATGAAGTCAGTCACAGCAGTAGCGTACTCACGTTAGCTACTGAATCCCTGAATATGGGCCAGTCCACTGACCTCACAGCAGTCGCGTAAGATGCCACCCGTGTCTGTTGACCAGCTTTTTTCTGCTTCAGTTGTTTGTAGGCAGGGAGCAGAAGCACAGCTTGGAGGTCAGATTTCCCGAAATGTGGCCGAGGGGCAGAGCGATAGGGAACAATCCTTGTAACATCCTCCCCTTATTACACATTTACTGCTGTTCCCCCAGATATAAGGAGCTTCCCCTAAATTACTATTCAATGTGAAGTCCCAACATTGAGCAAGCCCTTACATTGGGCAATTGAGTATATCATCCCAATACCGTCGATGGGATGCACAGAAAATAAAAACAAGCGAGATTTGTGATCGTTTCGAAGGATGGCGTCTGATCCACTCCGGAAGGATATCGCAACGAGATGGAACTGGCGCCCATAGAAAGACAACAAGCAAAGCAAGCCGCAAAACAACTGTGATGTTAAAATGCCGTATTGTCAGGAGTGGGATTCAAATCAGTAGGCCGCGCCATTCCGACCACAGCCGACAATGATAGGGCTAAGTTTACCCCAGAACCCAATGACAAAGTGTAAAGTGTAGTCAAATGTCCGTGGCTGAGGATCCAAGAAACAACATCGATCGCAAGTTCGTGCTGCATGTCGCAAGCGTGTGAACGACTCGCGATAGTTCATTTAAATATCACAAATACACTGCAGTGAAGAGATCTGTAAAAATGCAGATTTTATATTTTACCGCCAGAAAATCAAGAAATGAACCATGAATCCAACACCACCACGGCAACTTAGTTTATCGGATTAAACTGCTTTCTACTCTTTGTTAAGAAGTTGCCGAATCCTTGTGAAGCTGCGACCACAGTAGCATTCGGCAATGAGTTCTGGGAGAAAGCCCCAATAACAATGAAAGGCGTGACAACCCCGAGACCGTGAAAGACGTATTTTCCATATAACGTCCAATTTGTGTTTAATTACGATTTATTGATTTCTTTGGTTTGAATAAAGCACGTCTCTGCTCCACATTGAGGTTTTGTTCTGCGCATAACGAACAGCAGATGCTGGTTTACATTGAGCACACTGTCATCATAGACCACACTAACCCAGCTGACTGGAAATAGAATAGTCTTCATGGTACGAAACACATGGTGGTAGTGGAAAGTTGCTTGACTGACAGGATGCCTTAACTACTGGTTTGTCTGAGGAATTGATGCTGGGTTCATTATTGCTTGTCAATTAAAACATTAAATTTCATGAGATTGTACAATGTCTAATTTGTCAGTTTGCAGATGACACTAACACAGACGGTGAAGATGTTCACCAAGAATTACAGCAGGAACTTTTATCAGGTTGGAAAGTGGGCTGAGAAATCGCAAAATGGAGTTTAGCTCCGATATATGAGGGGTTTTAATTTTGGGAGGTCAAACGAGAGCATGGCCTTCATTATGAATGGTAGGGACCTGTGGAGAGTTGAGGGATGAAATGTACATATTTCCATGAAAGTGGCATTACCTGTACATAATGTGGCGAAGACGGGTTTTGACACATTGGATTCATCAGTCAGATAATTGAATAAAGAAGTTGGAACGTAACAGGCACAAAACGCTGGAGTAACTCAGCGGGAAAGGCAACAACTCTGAGTAGAAGAAATGGATGACGTTTCGGGTCGAAACACTTCTTCAGACTGAGTCACGGGAGAAATAAGGAAGTGCAAGGCGTGGAAATGAGGCAAAAGTGGTGGAGGTAAAGGGAAATGCAGAATAGATCATTGTTAGCTCGGGAAAGGTAACAAGTGTTCAGCGAAACGATAGCTGAGGCTGCGCTTGGTCTCACCGATATATGGTGGAACGTTATGTTCAGTTGAATTAGACGATCGTGAGAGTGCACTTGCAGGAACGTGTTCATGTTTCGTCACCATCTATAGGAAATATGCAAATAATTTGTAAAGAGAGCACGAAACACGTTTCGGAGCTATAGGGAGAGGTTGGAAACGCCAGGACACAATTCTTTGGAGCGCATAAGATGATGCATTGATCTCATTGGAGGCGAAGCAGCGAGAGCGAATATTGGCTGGACGTAGGTGAGTCAAAGAAGATTAAAAATGAGCGCCAAAGGCCAAGTTGAAGTGTTTACCGTGAAGGTTGGAGAGAAGCAGCAGCCAGAAGCAGCGAGAGCGAGTATTGGCTGGAAGTAGGCGAGTCAGAGGGAAAGAAGATTCAAAAAGAGCGCCAAAGGCCCATGTTCGAGTAATTTATAAATTGGTTGATTAGGTAACAGATAAAGAAATGCAGCTGTAACGGAGCTCCCTTGTTGAGGTGAAATGCCTCGGTGAGTAAAGTGTGAGGCCTTGGCTCAAGAGTTTTCGGCGAGGAGGCTGAGGAAAGGATGCCTTTGGGGCTGATGGTGCTGGAAACACGGTTAGCATGCCGCAGCAAACATTACCATGCATCATCCAGTAATTATCTTTACGACTCATTGCGTTGCAGCACACTCCTGATGTACAGGTTTGTAGGTTAATTGCTTTTGCCTTACAGCGAATGCAGCGCCGGAGACTCAGGTTCGATCCTGACTACGGGCGCTGTCTGTACGGAGTTTGTACGTTCTCCCCGTGACCTGCGTGGGTTTTCGCCGAGATCTTCGGTTTCCTCCCACACTCCAAAGACGTACAGTTAATTGACTGGGTAAATGTAAAAATTGTCCCTCGTGTGTGTAGGATAGTGTTAATGTGTGGGGATCGCTGGGCGGTGCGGACTCGGTGGGCTGAAGGGCCTGTTTCCGCGCTGAATCCCTAAAATCTAAAAAAAAATCTAAAAAATTAATGAAAGTGGGACAACCAAATACCTGACACGGGCCCGTTATGAATTAACTTTTTTGAATAACCCCAAATTGACATTTCAGCGCTGCTTTACGATTATTCCTTCAGCATTTCTGACACAGCCACCCGAACCTTCCTCTACATGACTGTGCCCGAGCCAATGCAATTCTGACCAACCCGAGGGAGGATCTCTTGGATGTTCCTCTGGAAAATACAGTCAACATTGTTTGTGGACGGCTCTTCCATGATCATCCCTGAAATGGGCCAGCGAGCTTCCGGCTCCTCCATTGTTAGCCAAACTACAATAGGACGATTCCTAAACCCCGTGTCTGCTCAGCGGGCAGGCCTGTTCACCCTCGCCAGAGCCTGCATTTTGGCACAAGATGAGTGCATTAACATTTACACTGACGTACAATGCTTTCGGAGGTATTTATTCACAAAATGCTGGAGTAACTCAACAGGTCAGGCAGCATCTCAGGAGAGAAGGAATGGGTGACATTTCGGGTCGAGACCCTTCCTCAGTCTGAGGAAGGGTCTCGACCCAGCATCTGGAGTTATTTTCTTACTCTATGCTTTCGGAGTAGCACATGACTTTGGTGCATTATGACAACATCGAGGCTTTCTCGCCTTCGCTGGTACACCTATTAAAAATGCAGTCTATGATAGTAACGTATCTGCTCTCAAGCTCACCAAACAACTCACCATCATCAAATGTGAAGCTCACATGAGAAAAGACGCCCCGATTTCTAAAGGCAATGCACACGCCGATCGGGTTGCTAGAAATGCCACTCAGTTCTCCCTCACCACAGTTCCCCAGGGTAATGCAGTCCTCACAAACAGAACGGTCTTGCCAGACATGGGGGATGTATGTATCTTACAGAGGGGCGCTTTTGATGGCCAAAAACAACTAGGAAACGAGAAGGCTGTGCCATTGATTGCACCACGGGACTCTGGCTCACCCCTCTCGGGCAGGTTTGTGTACCGGATGCATTTTTACCTGTCTTACTTGTCTTACCCATGCTGGTAACGAGGGAATGATTAAGATGACGAAGAAAACGTGGTGGCACCCGAAAATCCGTGAAGAGTCGCCGAAGCAGGCCTCTGAATGTAAAATTTGCCAACGAAGTAATCCAGGCAAACCAATTAAGGTACCCTCAGGGTTGACGCCAATGCCATCGCGACGGTTTGAATGCATACAGATTGATTTCATTGAAATGCCAAGAGCCAATTGCTATAAATATTGCTTAGTGATTTTAGATTTATTTAGCAGGTGGATTAAAGCTCTACCGACCACTAATAATACTGCTGAAACTACGGTAATATTGCTGTTAAGAGAAGTTATTCCCAGGTTTGCCCTACCTACTGTCATAAGCTCTGACAATGGTCCCCATTGAATTGCCACTATTAATAAGGAACTATGTGCACATTTTCATATCCGACAGCAATTTCACTGTGTACACCACCCACAGGCATCCGTGATGGCGGAAAGAGCCAATGGGGTGTTGAAAAACAAGATTGTCGAGCCAATGGGAGAAATGGGACAGACATGGATCAAAGTATTACCCTTAGCATTATTTGAAAAGAGGGCAACGCCCCATAGTGCTACGAAGCTATCCCCGGCAGAAATTATCTACGGTAAACCTCTACCAACCCGCTGGGGAGCAATCATCACTTATGAAGGAACCTTAGATTTACACGCATTAAACGATGAAATGATAACCTATGTTCAGCGGCTCACTCATATTTTGTCAGCATTACATCTACAGGTAAAGGAGTCCCAGAGGCCGCTACCTGACGGTGACCAGATCCAAATAGTCCAACCAGGGGACAACGTACTTATAAGAAATCGGGATCGCAAGAAACTCGCCCCCCGCTGGGACGGACCATACCAGGTGCTGCTGACTACACCGACAGCAGTGAAGGTTGAAAACCACCTGCGTTGGATACATCTCTCCGACTGCAAGAAGATTGGATGCAAGAATGGCACGAATGTTGCTCGTTCTGCTGACGGTCCTAACCATGGCCCAAGTAGCATGGACAAATATCTATCTGTCTTTGAGCCATATATGCCGTACGGGGCACATGGGACTGAATGTTGGGTATGTACCAGGGTTCATAGCAGCATACTAGCAGCAAGGAAGGAATTCCCTTGATCCCCATTCCACTAAACCTTACCGAGATACGAGCACTGAGGTGCTTCAGTAACTCCACTAGAAAAAAAACCCATCCTGCCTAAAAATCATACGGATAAAAAATAACAAAAATGATATTACTAATGGTACTCTTAATTTATCTGTGGCGATGCTTATGGCCTTTCTTATGTGCTCGGTGAGGATTGTAATTATTATCATCAAAATGATAAGAGGAGGGAATGAAAGGGTTAAATGCTTACGGATTTTTTTCTCCTTTAGCAGGCTTTCTCTAGTGGGAAGGTGCTAACTGACTACAGCATATTGGGACCAAGACTAACGCCTTTAGGAATTTGTCTTCTCTGCCCTTCACTTGATGTACCTGATATTAACTTATTTATTTTGTGAATAAATACCTTCGATTTGTACCAGCATCTGCAGTTATCTTCTTATATCATTGCTTTTTGATGTACAATGTAGAGCTAACTGATAAGGGAGACAATCTCGGACTTGTTGGGAAGGTGCTAACAGATTGCAGCATTATGGAACCAGGACTAATGCTTTTAGGAATGTGTCTCTTTGATCTATACAACATAAAACATCCGGTCCATTCTTTGTTCTTTGGAGTGGGCGCTCATGACAGACAAGTACAGTGATATACTTGCTGCGGTCCTGGCTGAGCTTGTGTTGGTTTACCTAACCCATTGTGTGTTGTCTGTTTTACGAAGTGAACTTTAACAGCATGATGGCGCTAGCGGTAGAGTTGCTGCCTTACAGAGCCTGAGACCCAGGTTCGATCCTGACTGGGTGCCGTTTGTTTGTACGTTCTCCCCGTCACCTGCGTGGGTTTGCACTTGGTACTCCGGTTTCCTCCCACTCTCCAAAGACACACCCGTGAGGGTTTGTAGTTTAGTCTAATTTAGAGATATAGCGCGGAAACAGGCCCTTCGGCCCACCAGCGATCACCTGTTCACATTAGTTTATTTTAATGTAATGGTGCAGCGCAGAAATAGGCCTTTCGGCTCAACGAATCAGCACCGACCAGCGATCACCCAGCGATCACCTGTTCACACTAGTTTAGTTTAGAGATACAACATGGAAACAGGCCCTTCAGCCCACCGAGCTTGCGCCGACCATCGATCGGCATTCCTTCTCTCCAGAGATGCTGCCTGTCCCGCTGAGTTACTCCAGAAGCTTCGGCCCCTTCAGACTTGTTTAGTTTAAAGATACATCATCGACACAGGCCTCGCTCGGCCCACCGAGCCCTTACTGACCAGCGATCACCGCACACTAACAGTATCCCACACATAATGTGGACAATTCCCAATCTTCACTGAAGCCAATTAACCTACAAACCTGCACGTCTTTGGAGTGTCGGAGAAAACGAGCACCCAGAGAAAACCCACACAGGTCAGGGGGAGAACGTGTAAACTCTGTACAGACAGCACCTGTAGTCAGGATGGAACCCGGGTCTGGCGCTATAAGGCAGCAACACTACCTCTGTGCCACCGTGTCGCCCCTTGCACTAGACAGTAAACAAAGTAAGTCTCACTGTATCTCGGTGCATGTGACAAATATTGGATCATTGATAGCGAGAGAGAGAGAGAGACGGAGGGGAAGTGTGAGAGAGGGAGACGGAGTGAGAGCGAGGGAGACAGTGAGAAAGAGAGAGGCAGAGAGGTAAAGAGAAAGGGAGAGGTAAAGAGAAGGAGGGGTAAAACTAGAGGGAGTGGGCGTGGGCAAGGAAGGGAGAGAGAGGGAAAGGGAGAGGGAGGGAGTGAGGGAGGGGTAGGGAGAGGGCGGGAGGGAGAGAGGGAGGGTGTGTGAGAGGGGGAGAGAGAGAGAGAGAGAGAGAGAGAGAGAGAGAGTGGGGGGGGAGGGAGAGAGAGAGAGGGTGTGTGTGTGTGAGAGAGAGAGAGAGAGAGAGAGAGAGAGAGAGAGAGAGAGAGAGAGAGGAAAGTAGAGGGGAGGGAGTGGGAGGGAGGGAGGTGGGAAGGTGAGGGAGAGAGGAGGGAGGGATAGAGAAGGAAGGGAGTGAGTGAGTGAGAGGGAGGGTAGGGGGAGTGAGGGAGGAAGGAGAGGGAGGGAGGGGAAAAAGCATCCGAAGTCGGTAGGAATGAGAACCCAGTTAACAGGTCACAGTATAACACAGGAACAGGCCCTTCAGCCCACAATGTCCATGCCGAACACGAAGCCAAGTTAATTTGATCTCCACTGCCTCCACGTGATCCTTATCCCTGCATTCCCTGCACCTCCATGAGCTTAACTGACATTCCCTAAACGCCATTTATTCACAAAATGCTGGAGTAACTCAGCAGGTCAGGCAGCATCTCAGGAGAGAAGGAATGGGTGACGTTTCGGGTCGAGACCCTTCTTCAGACTGATGTCAGGGGGGCGGGACAAAGGAAGGATATAGGTGGAGACAGGAAGATAGAGGGAGATCTGGGAAGGAGGAGGGGAAGGGAGGGACAGAGGAACTATCTAAAGTTGGAGAAGTCGATGTTCATACCACTGGGCTGCAAGCTGCCCAGGCGAAATATGAGGTGCTGTTCCTCCAATTTCCAGTGGGCCTCACTATGGCACTGGAGGAGGCCCATGACAGAAAGGTCAGACTGGGAATGGGAGGGGGAGTTGAAGTGCTCGGCCAGCGGGAGATCAGTTTGGTCAATGCGGACCGAGCGCAGGTGTTGAGCGAAGCGATCGCCGAGCCTGCGCTTGGTTTCGCCGATGTAAATAAGTTGACATCTAGAGCAGAGGATGCAATAGATGAGGTTGGAGGAGGCGCAGGTGAACCTTTGTCTCACCTGGAAAGACCGTTTGGGTCCTTGGATGGAGTTGAGGGGGGAGGTAAAGGGACAGGTGTTGCATCTCGTGCGGTTGCAGGGGAAAGTGCCCGGGGATGGGGTGGTTTGGGTAGGAAGGGACGAGTGGACCAGGGGGTTACAGAGGGAACAGTCTCTGCAGAACGCAGAGAGGGGAGGGGATGGAAAGATATGGTCAGTGGTGGGGTTCCGTTGTAGGTGATGGAAATGTTGACGGATAATCCGCTGGCAGGTGGGGTGGAAGGTGAGAACAAGGGGAATTCTGTCTGTCCTTGTTGCGAGTGGGGGGAGGGGGAGCAAGAGCGGAGCTGCGGGATGTAGAAGAGACCCTAGTGAGAGCCTCATCTATAATGGAGGAGGGGAAGCCCCGTTTTCTGAAGAATGAGGACATCTCTGACGCCCTAGTTTGAAACACCTCATCCCGGGTGCAGGTACGGCATAGACGGAGGAATTGGGAGTAGGGGATAGACTTTTTGCAGGAAACAGGGAGGGAAGAAGTGCAGTCCAAATAGCTGTGCGAGTCAGTGGGTTATAGTAAATGTCCGTCACTAGTTTTTCTCCTGTGATGGAGATGGTGAGGTCCAGAAACGGGAGGCAGATGTCGGAGATAGTCCAGGCATATTTAAGGGCAGGATGGAAATTGGAAGTGAAGTGTATGAAGTCAGTGAGTTCTGCATGGGTGCAAGAGGTAGCACCAATGCAGTCATCGATGTAGCGGAGGTAGAGTACGGGGATGGGGCCAATGTACGTCTGGAACAGGGATTGTTCGACGTACCCGACAAAGAGGCAGGCGTAGCTAGGGCCAATGCAAGTGCCCATAGCTACGCCTCTAGTTTGGAGGAAGTGGGAGGAGTCAAAGGAGAAGTTGTTGAGGGTAAGAACCAGCTCTGCTAGGCGGAGGAGAGTGTTGGTAGATGGGGATTGGCTGGTTCTACGGTCGAGGAAGAAACGGAGGGCTTCGAGACCATCCTTGTGGGGGATGGAAGTGTAGAGTGACTGGACATCCATGGTAAAGATGAGGGAGTGGGTGCCTGGGAACCGGAAGTTATCGAG
Organism: Rhinoraja longicauda; assembly: GCF_053455715.1. NCBI lineage: Eukaryota > Metazoa > Chordata > Chondrichthyes > Rajiformes > Arhynchobatidae > Rhinoraja > Rhinoraja longicauda. The sequence goes on from NC_135973.1 coordinate 38,489,821, forward strand.
GAGATGGAGAGCGTGTGAGGTGTCTTGGACGTAGGTGGGGAGGGATTTAACCAGGGGGGATAGGATGGAGTCGAGGTAGTTGGAGATAAGTTCGGTGGGACATGAGCAGGCAGAGACAATGGGTCTGCCGGGACAGTTCTGTTTGTGGACTTTGGGTAGGAGGTAGAATCGGGCCGTGCGGGGCTGGGGAACTATGAGATTGGAGGCACTGGGGGGTAGATCGCCGGAGATGGTGAGGTCCGTGATGGTGCTGATGATAAAGGTCTGGTGTTTATCGGTGGGGTCATGGTCCAAGGATAAGTAGGAGGAGGTGTCTGAGAGTTGTCATCTGGTCTCTGTCCGGTAGAGGTCAGCACGCCAGACTACCACAGCACCTCCCTTGTCAGCGGGTTTGATGACCAAGTCCGGGTTGTTGCGGAGTGAGTGGAGGGCTGCACGTTCAGGAGGGGAGAGGTTAGAGTTAGTCAGGGGAGTGGAGAATTTGAGGCGGTTAATGTCACGCCGGCAGTTGGAGATAAAAAGTTCTAGTGAAGGCAGTTGGCCAAATGGGGGGGGGGTCCAAGTGGAGGGGGTCTGTTGGAAACAGGAGAAGGGGTCATCAGTGGGGGGTGAGGACCTTCCCATGGAAAAAGGCTCGGAGGCGGAGGAAGAAGAGCTCCACATCCACGACAGCAGTTGGAGACAAAAAGTTCTAGTGAGGGTAGTTGGCCAACTGGGGGGAGATAGAGGGAGATCTGGGAAGGGGGAGGGGAAGAGAGGGACAGAGGAACTATCTAAAGTTGGAGAAGTCGTTGTTCATACCACTGGGCTGCAAGCTGCCCAGGCGAAATATGAGGTGCTATTCCTCCAATTTCCGGTGGGCCTCACTATGGCACTGGAGGAGGCCCATGACAGAAAGGTCAGACTGGGAATGGGAGGGGGAGTTGAAGTGCTCGGCCACCGGGAGATCAGTTTGGCCAACGCGGACCGAGCACAGGTGTTGACCGAAGCGATCGGCGAGCCTGCGCTTGGTTTCGCCGATGTACATAAGTTGATATCTAGAGCAGCGGATGCAATAGATGAGGTTGGAGGAGGTGCAGGTGAACCTTTGTCTCACCTGGAAAGACTGTTTGGGTCCTTGGATGGAGTTGAGGGGGGAGGTAAAGGGACAGGTGTTGCATCTCGTGCGGTTGCAGGGGAAAGTGCCCGGGGATGGGGTGGTTTGGGTAGGAAGGGACGAGTGGACCAGGGGGTTACAGAGGGAACAGTCTCTGCAGAATGCAGAGAGGGGAGGGGATGGAAAGATATGGTCAGTGGTGGGGTTCCGTTGTAGGTGATGGAAATGTTGACGGATAATCCGCTGGCTGGTGGGGTGGAAGGTGAGAACAAGGGGAATTCTGTCTGTCCTTGTTGCGAGTGGGGGGAGGGGGAGCAAGAGCGGAGCTGCGGGATGTAGAAGAGACCCTAGTGAGAGCCTCATCTATAATGGAGGAGGGGAAGCCCCGTTTTCTGAAGAATGAGGACATCTCTGACGCCCTAGTTTGAAACACCTCATCCCGGGTGCAGGTACGGCATAGACGGAGGAATTGGGAGTAGGGGATAGACTTTTTGCAGGAAACAGGGAGGGAAGAAGTGCAGTCCAAATAGCTGTGCGAGTCAGTGGGTTTATAGTAAATGTCCGTCACTAGTTTTTCTCCTGTGATGGAGATGGTGAGGTCCAGAAACGGGAGGCAGATGTCGGAGATAGTCCAGGCATATTTAAGGGCAGGATGGAAATTGGAAGTGAAGTGTATGAAGTCAGTGAGTTCTGCATGGGTGCAAGAGGTAGCACCAATGCAGTCATCGATGTAGCGGAGGTAGAGTACGGGGATGGGGCCAATGTACGTCTGGAACAGGGATTGTTCGACGTACCCGACAAAGAGGCAGGCGTAGCTAGGGCCAATGCAAGTGCCCATAGCTACGCCTCTGGTTTGGAGGAAGTGGGAGGAGTCAAAGGAGAAGTTGTTGAGGGTAAGAACCAGCTCTGCTAGGCGGAGGAGAGTGTTGGTAGATGGGGATTGGCTGGTTCTACGGTCGAGGAAGAAACGGAGGGCTTCGAGACCATCCTTGTGGGGGATGGAAGTGTAGAGTGACTGGACATCCATGGTAAAGATGAGGGAGTGGGTGCCTGGGAACCGGAAGTTATCGAGGAGATGGAGAGCGTGTGAGGTGTCTTGGACGTAGGTGGGGAGGGATTTAACCAGGGGGGATAGGATGGAGTCGAGGTAGTTGGAGATAAGTTCGGTGGGACATGAGCAGGCAGAGACAATGGGTCTGCCGGGACAGTTCTGTTTGTGGACTTTGGGTAGGAGGTAGAATCGGGCCGTGCGGGGCTGGGGAACTATGAGATTGGAGGCACTGGGGGGTAGATCGCCGGAGATGGTGAGGTCCGTGATGGTGCTGATGATAAAGGTCTGGTGTTTATCGGTGGGGTCATGGTCCAAGGATAAGTAGGAGGAGGTGTCTGAGAGTTGTCATCTGGTCTCTGTCCGGTAGAGGTCAGCACGCCAGACTACCACAGCACCTCCCTTGTCAGCGGGTTTGATGACCAAGTCCGGGTTGTTGCGGAGTGAGTGGAGGGCTGCACGTTCAGGAGGGGAGAGGTTAGAGTTAGTCAGGGGAGTGGAGAATTTGAGGCGGTTAATGTCACGCCGGCAGTTGGAGATAAAAAGTTCTAGTGAAGGCAGTTGGCCAAATGGGGGGGGGGTCCAAGTGGAGGGGGTCTGTTGGAAACAGGAGAAGGGGTCATCAGTGGGGGGTGAGGACCTTCCCATGGAAAAAGGCTCGGAGGCGGAGGAAGAAGAGCTCCACATCCACGACAGCAGTTGGAGACAAAAAGTTCTAGTGAGGGTAGTTGGCCAACTGGGGGGAGATAGAGGGAGATCTGGGAAGGGGGAGGGGAAGAGAGGGACAGAGGAACTATCTAAAGTTGGAGAAGTCGTTGTTCATACCACTGGGCTGCAAGCTGCCCAGGCGAAATATGAGGTGCTATTCCTCCAATTTCCGGTGGGCCTCACTATGGCACTGGAGGAGGCCCATGACAGAAAGGTCAGACTGGGAATGGGAGGGGGAGTTGAAGTGCTCGGCCACCGGGAGATCAGTTTGGCCAACGCGGACCGAGATCAGTTTGGCCAACGCGGACCGAGCACAGGTGTTGACCGAAGCGATCGGCGAGCCTGCGCTTGGTTTCGCCGATGTACATAAGTTGACATCTAGAGCAGCGGATGCAATAGATGAGGTTGGAGGAGGTGCAGGTGAACCTTTGTCTCACCTGGAAAGACTGTTTGGGTCCTTGGATGGAGTTGAGGGGGGAGGTAAAGGGACAGGTGTTGCATCTCGTGCGGTTGCAGGGGAAAGTGCCCGGGGTTGGGGTGGTTTGGGTAGGAAGGGACGAGTGGACCAGGGGGTTACAGAGGGAACGGTCTCTGCAGAACGCAGAAAGGGGAGCGGATGGGAAGATATGGCCAGTGGTGGGGTCCCGTTGTAGGTGACGGAAATGTTGGTGGATGATTTGTTGGATCCGTTGGCTGGTGGGGTGGAAGGTGAGAACGAGGGGGATCCTGTCCTTGTTGCGAGTGGGGGGAGGGGGAGGAAGAGCGGAGCTGCAGGATGTAGAAGAGACCCTAGTGAGAGCCTCATCTATAATGGAGGAGGGAAAGCCCCCTCCTTTTCTCTTTCTCCCTTCCGCCCACTTCTAGTTTCCTTTCCCTCCCCCTCTCTCTCCCTCTCCCACTCCCTCCCGCTATTAGCAAATTTGCAGATGATACAAAGCTGGGGGGTAGTGTGAATTGTGAGGAAGATGCAATAAGGCTGCAGGGTGACTTGGACAGGTTGTGTGAGTGGGCGGATACATGGCAGATGCAGTTTAATGTAGATAAGTGTGAGGTTATTCACTTTGGAAGTAAGAATAGAAAGGCAGATTATTATCTGAATGGTGTCAAGTTAGGAGGAGGGGGAGTTCAACGAGATCTGGGGTGTTCTAGTGCATCAGTCAATGAAAGGAGGCATGCAGGTACAGCAGGCAGTGAAGAAAGCCAATGGAATGTTGGCCTTCATAACAAGAGGAGTTGAGTATAGGAGCAAAGAGGTCCTTCTACAGTTGTACCGGGCCCTGGTGAGACCGCATCTGGAGTACTGTGTGCAGTTTTGGTCTCCAAATTTGAGGAATGATATTCTTGCTATGGAGGGCGTGCAGCGTAGGTTCACTAGGTTAATTCCCGGAATGGCGGGACTGTCGTATGTTGAAAGGCTGGAGCGATTGGGCTTGTATACACTGGA
>NC_135973.1:38494616-38534986 GCF_053455715.1 Rhinoraja longicauda
TCATTTATAAACCCTCTCTGAACCCCCTGGAATAGATCCCAGCCCAGCCTGGAACCCCTTCCTAATGCTCCCCTCTCCCTCTGTCTACCCCTGCAGGCCCAGGAGCGAGCTGCTCGGGGAGACCCGGAAGCAGCGAGGCAGTGCAGGCGAAGAGCGATGAAATTTTCTGCCCTCAGTTTCGTGGTTCTTGTGATATCGGTTTAATGGCGTTGGGTCTCGTGGTGGTTGTTTCATATCTAGTGCGGCTGATAGAGTGAGGGGAAGGGGGAGAGAGGGGGGAGAGAGGGGAGAGAGAGAGGGAGGAGGGGCAGAGAGAGGGGGAAGAGAGAGAGGGGGAGAGAGAGAGGGGGAGGGGGAGAGGGAGGGAGAGAGAGAGGGAGGGAGAGGGGCGGAGGGGGGAGAGATTTAGGGGAGAGAGAGAGAGAGAGGGGGAGGGAGAGGGGAGGAGGGGGGCAGAGAGAGGGGGGAGAGAGAGAGGGGGAGGGGGAGGGTGAGAGAGAGGGGGAGGGGGAGGGAGAGAGAGAAAGGGGGAGAGTGAAGGAGAGAGAGGGAGGTGTGAGGGAGGAGGTGGGAGAGAGAGGGGAGGGAGAGGGGAGAGAGAAGGGAGAGGGGAGACAGGTGGAGAGTGGGAGGGAGAGAGAGGGGGAGGGAGAGAGGGGGGGAGGGAGAGAGGGGGAGAGAGAAGGAGATAGAGGGGGTGTGACGGAGGAGGTGGGAGAGAGAGGGGAGAGAGAAAGGAGAGGGGAGACAGGGGGAGAGTGGGAGGGAGAGAGAGGGGGAGGGAGAGAGGGGGGACGGAGAGAGGGGAGAGAGAAGGAAGAGAGGGGGAGACAGGGGCAGAGGGAGAAAGAGAGTGAGTGGAGAGAGGTGGGGGAGGGAGAGGTGGGGAGGGGGGAGAGAGAGGGAGGTGGGGGGGAAGAGATGTTGTTTGTTTAACTTATCTTGTTATTTGTGTATGGAGGAGCATGGGGAATTAAAGACAGTATACAGAGATGGTGGGGAGTGGATCTTTGGGGAGAGGGAGAGGAGGGAGGGAGAAAGTTGTGCCCATCCCCCTCTCCCCCTCTGCTCCTCTCCCCCATCCTCTCCCCCCCCCCACCGCTCCCTCCACCTCTACCGCCCTCCCCCCCCTACTCTCCCCCTCCCCCCTCCTCCTCCCCCCCCCCCCTCCCCTCACCACACTCCAAAGACGTACAGGTTTGTAGGTAAATTGACTGTGGGCAAATGCAAAAATTGTCCCTAGTGGGTGTTGGATAGTGTTAATGTGCGGGGATCGCTGGGCGGCACGGACCCAGTGGGCCGAAGGGCCTATTGCTGCGCCGTATCTCTAAAGCTAAAAAAATCTAAATCCTCCCCCCTCTCCCACCTCCTTCTCTCCCTCTCCTCTCCTCTCCTCTTCACCCTCTCCTCTCCACCCTCTCCTTTCCACCCTCTCCTAATTACTAACTCTCTCCATCGAACAGGGCGTCGTTCTGATAATCATTCCCTCAGCTCCCTGTCTCAGAGTGACCCGTCCCACAGTGTCCACACGTCCCTCCCACACCCTCCTTTCCTCCCCTCTCCACTCCCCATCAACTTCTCTCCACCATCCACTCCTCTCCTCCCCTCTCCTCTCCCCCTCCTCTCCTCTCCTCTCCTCCCCTCTCCTCTCCCCCTCCACTCCTCTCCCACCTCCTCTCCCCCTCCACTCTCCTCCCCTCTCCTCTCCCCCTCCACTCCTCTCCCACCTCCTCTCCCCCTCCACTCTCCTCCCCTCTCCTCTCCCCCTCCCTCCCACCCTCCCCTCCACTTCCACTTCCTCTCTCTCTCTCTCTCTCTCTCTCTCTCTCTCTCTGTCTCTCTCTCTCTCTCTCACTCTCTCTCTCTCTCTGAAACCAAACGTGGAGTGGCACAAATGAACGAATTAGCAATTTGTTTCTGGTAAAAATGAGGCTGTTCAGTGTTGAGGGAGGGCTGGTGGAAGAGGGGAAGATGGAATGAAAGGAGAGTGGGAGGGAGGGAGGAGAGATGGTGTGGAGAGGGTGTGGGAGAGGGTGGGAGAGAGAGGGAGGGAGAGAGGGAGTGATGATGTGGGAGAGGGTGTGGGAGATGGTGGGAGAGAGAGAGGGTGTGGGAGAGAGAGAGGGTGGGAGAGAGAGAGGGTGGGAGAGAGAGAGGGTGTGGGAGAGAGAGAGGGTGTGGGAGAGGGTGGGAGAGAGAGAGGGAGAGAGAGAGGGAGTGATGGTGTGGGAGAGGGTGTGGGAGAGAGAGAGGGTGTGGGAGAGAGAGGGAGGGAGAGAGGGGAGTGATGGTGTGGGAGAGGGTGTGGGAGATGGTGGGAGAGAGAGAGGGTGTGGGAGAGAGAGAGGGTGGGAGAGAGAGGGTGGGAGAGAGAGAGGGTGGGAGAGAGAGAGGGTGGGAGAGAGAGAGGGTGTGGGAGAGGGTGGGAGAGAGAGAGAGAGGGTGTGGGAGAGGGTGGGAGAGAGAGAGGGTGTGGGAGAGAGAGAGGGAGGGAGAGAGAGGGAGGGATGGTGGGAGTGAGGAAGGGGAGAGGGTGGGAGAGATGGTGGGAGAGAGAGAGTGGGGGAGAGGGTGTGGGAAAGAGAGAGGGAGTGAGAGAGAGAGGGAGTGATGGTGTGGGAGAGGGTGGAGAGAGAGAGGGTGTGGGAGAGAGAGAGAGGGTGGGAGAGAGAGAGGGTGGGAGAGGGTGTTTGAGAGGGTGGGAGAGAGAGAGGGTGGGGGAGAGGGTGGGAGAGGGAGGGAGAGGGTGTGGGAGAGAGAGAGGGTGTGGGAGAGGGAGGGATGGTGTGGGAGAGGGTGTGGAAGAGAGTGTGGGAGAGGGTGTGGGACCTGCAGCTTCAGAGGATCTGCATGTTATTTTCGTTCCGCTGTTGTGCGGCGGTGCGTTGACCTCCATGAGGAAGAGTTCTCTGCCTCCACCTACCAGCTTTCTGTTCTCTCCCCATTGAACAGAGCATCGAGTTCTGATAATCGATCCCTCTCCGTCTCCCTCTCCCTGCTCTCTTGCGTGAGTGTGCAGCGAACCCGAACTCCACACAACGTTTCAGATACTGTTGTTTGCTGAAGGACAGCGCGACATTCTCTACAACCCGCTCCTGTGTGTGTGTGGGTGAAGGCGTGTGTGTGTGGGTGTGTGGGCGGGTGTGTGGGCGGGTGTGTGTGTGGGTGTGTGTGTGTGGGTGAGTGTGTGTGTGGGTGTGTGGGCGGGTGTGTGTATGGGTGAAGGCGTGTGTGGGCGTGTGGGTGGGTGTGTGGGCGGGTGTGTGTGTGGGTGAAGGCGTGTGTGGACGGGTGTGGGTGGGGGTGTGGGCGGGTGTGTGTGTGGGTGAGTGTGTGTGTGGGTGTGTGGGCGGGTGTGTGTGGGTGAAGGCGGGTGTGGGTGGGTGTGTGGGCGGGTGAAGGCGTGTGGGCGGGTGTGTGTGGGTGGGTGAAGGCGTGTGTGGGCGGGTGTGTGTGTGGGTGAAGGCGTGTGTGGGCGGGTGAAGGCGTGTGTGGGTGTGTGTGTGGGTGAAGGCGTGTGTGGGCGGGTGTGGGTGTGTGTGGGTGAAGGCGTGTGTGGGCGGGTGTGGGTGGGTGTGTGGGTGTGGGCGGGTTTGGGTGTGTGTGGGTGAAGGCGTGTGTGGGCGGGTGTGGGTGTGTGTGGGTGAAGGCGTGTGTGGGCGGGTGTGGGTGGGTGTGTGGGCGGGTGTGTGTGTGGGTGAAGGCGTGTGTGGGCGGGTGTGTGTGTGGGTGGGTGTGTGGGCGGGTGTGTGTGTGGGTGAAGGCGTGTGTGGGCGGGTGTGGGTGTGTGTGTGGGTGAAGGCGTGTGTGGGCGGGTGTGGGTGGGTGTGTGGGCGGGTGTGTGTGTGGGTGGGTGTGTGGGCGGGTGTGTGTGTGGGTGAAGGCGTGTGTGGGCGGGTGTGTGTGGGTGAAGGCGTGTGTGGGCGGATGTGTGTGTGGGTGAAGGCGTGTGTGGGCGGGTGTGGGTGTGTGTGTGGGTGAAGGCGTGTGTGGGCGGGTGTGGGTGTGTGTGGGTGAAGGCGCGTGTGGGCGGGTGTGGGTGGGTGTGTGGGCGGGTGTGTGTGTGGGTGAAGGTGTGTGTGTGGGCGGGTGAATGCGTGTGTGGGCGGGTGTGGGTGGGTGTGTGGGCGGGTGTGTGTGTGGGTGAAGGCGTGTGTGGGTGTGTGTGGGTGTGTGTGTGGGCGGGTGAAGGCGTGTGTGGGTGAGTGTGTGTGTGTGAGTGCGTGTGGGTGAGTGCGCGTGCGTGAGTGTGCATGTGGATGAGTGCGTGCATGTGGGTGAGTGTGTGTAGGTGAGTGTGTGTGGGTGAATGTGCAGGGGTGAGTGTGTGCATGGTTGGGTGTGTGCGTGGGGGTGTGTGTGGGCGTGTGTGTGAGGATCTGTGTGCGTGAGAGTGTGCATGAGAGTGGGTGCGTGAGTGTGTGAGTGAGTGCGTGGGTGGGTGGGTGAGTGGGTGAGTGGGTGTGTGGGTGAGTGTGTATGTGGGTGAGTGCATGTGGGTGGGTGTGCGTGTGTGTGTGAGTGCGTGTGTGTGTGGGTTTGTGCTTGTGTGTGTGTGGGTTAGTGCGTGTGTGGGTGAGAGTGTGTATGTGAGTGTGTGTGTGAGTGTGTGTATGTGAGTGTGTGGATAAGTGTGTGGGTGAGAGTGTGTGGGTGAGTGTGTGTGTGTGTGAGTGTATATGGGTGAGTGTGAGTGAGTGTGTGTGTGGGTGAGTGTGTGCAAGTGTGTGTGGGTGAGAGTGCGTGGGTGACAGTGTGTGCGTGTGAGAGTGCGTGGGTGAGTGTGCGTGTGGGTGAGTGCACATGCGCGAGTGTGATGTGGGTAAGTGCGTGCGTGTGGGTGAGTGTGCGTGAATGTGTGTGGGTGAATGTGCGTGGATGAGTGTGTGCATGGGTGTGTGTGTGCGTGGGTGTGTGTGTGTGGGTGTGTGAGAGCGTGTGTGAGAGTGTGTGCATGAGTGTGTGTGCGTGAGAGTGGGTGCGTGAGTGTGTGTGTGTGAGTGAGTGTGTGTGTGGGTGAGAGCGTGTGTGGGTGAGTGTGTGTGTGGCTGAGAGAGTGTGTGTGTGAGTGTGTATGTGTGTGGATAAGTGTGTGGGTGAGTGTGTGTGCGGGTGACTGTGTGGGTGAGTGTGTGTAAGTGTGGGTGAGTGTGTGTGGGTGAGAGTGCATGGGTGACAGTGTGTGGGTGAGAGAGTGCGTGGGTGAGTGCGTGTGGGTGAGTGCGTGAGTGTGAGTGAGTGTGTGTGGGTGAATGTGTGTGTGGGTGAGTGTGTGCGTGAGTGGGTGTGTGCGTGGGTCGGTGTGTGCGTGTGGGTGACTGTGTGAGTGAGTGTGTGTGTGGGTGAGAGCGTGTGTGTGTGTGGGTGAGTGTGTGTGTGGGTGAGTGTGTGTGTCTGTGTGGGTGAGTGTGTGTGTGGGTGAGTGCGTGTGTGTATGTGAGTGCATGTGTGTGTGTGAGTGAGTGCGTGTGTGGGTGAGTGCATGTGTAGGTGTGTTGGTATGTGGGTGTGTGTGTGTGGGCATGAGTGTGCGTGTGGGTGTGTGTGTGTGTGTGAGTGAGTGTGTGTGCGAGAGTGTGTGAGTTAATGTGGGTGTGTGTGCGTGTGAGTGTGTGTGCGAGTGTGTGTGGGTGTGTGAGTGAGAGTGTGTGTGGGTGTGAGTGTGTGGGTGGGTGTGAATGTGTGTGGGTGTGAGTGTGTGTGGGTGTGAGTGTGTGTGGGTGTGAGTGTGTGTGGGTGTGAGTGTGTGTGGGTGTGAGTGTGTGTGGGTGTGAGAGTGAGAGTGTGTGGGTGTGAGAGTGAGTGTGGGAGTGAGAGTGTGTGCATGTGAGTGTGTGGGTGGTGTGAGTGTGCGTGTGAGTGTGTGTGTGTGCGAGTGTGTGTGTGAGTGTGTGAGTGAGAGTGTGTGTGTGGGTGTGAGTGTGCGGGTGGGTGTGAATGTGTGTGGGTGTGAGTGTGTGTGGGTGTGAGAGTGTATAGGTGTGAGACTGTGTGGGTGTGAGTGTGTGTGGGTGTGAGTGTGTGTGTGGGTGTGTGTGGGTGTGAGAGTGTGTGTGTGGGTGTGAGAGTGTGTGTGTGTGGGTGTGTGAGTGTGTGTGTGGGTGTGAGAGTGTGTGTGTGGGTGTGAGTGTGTGTGTGGGTGTGTGAGTGTGTGTGTGGGTGTGAGAGTGAGTGTGTGGGTGTGAGAGTGAGTGTGTGGCTGTGAGAGTGAGTGTGGGTGTGAGAGTGTGTGTGTGGGTGTGAGAGTGTGTGTGTGGGTGTGTGAGTGTGTGTGTGTGGGTGTGAGAGTGTGTGTGGGTGTGAGAGTGAGTGTGTGTGGGTGTGAGAGTGAGTGTGGGTGTGAGAGTGTGTGTGTCGGTGTGAGAGTGTGTGTGTGAGTGTGTGTGTGGGTGTGAGAGTGAGTGTGTGAGTGTGTGTGTGTGTGAGTGTGTGTGTGGGTGTGAGAGTGTGTGTGTGGGTGTGAGAGTGAGTGTGTGGGTGTGAGAGTGTGTGTGGGTGTGAGAGTGAGTGTTTGTGGGTGTGAGAGTGAGTGTGTGTGTGTGAGAGTGAGTGTGTGTGTGTGTGAGTGTGTGTGGGTGTGAGAGTGTGTGTGTGTGTGGGTGTGAGAGTGTGGGTGTGAGTGTGTGTGGGTGTGAGAGTGTGTGTGTGGGTGTGAGAGTGAGTGTGTGTGGGTGTGAGAGTGAGTGTGGGTGTGAGAGTGAGTGTGGGTGTGGGTGTGAGAGTGTGAGAGTGAGTGTGGGTGTGAGAGTGTGTGTGTGTGGGTGTGAGAGTGAGTGTGGGTGTGAGAGTGAGTGTGGGTGTGAGAGTGAGTGTGGGTGTGAGAGTGTGTGTGTGTGAGAGTGAGTGTGTGTGGGTGTGAGTGAGTGGGTGTGAGAGTGAGTGTGGGTGTGAGAGTGAGTGTGTGAGTGTGTGTGGGTGTGAGAGTGAGTGTGTGTGTGTGAGTGAGTGTGTGGGTGTGAGAGTGAGTGTGTGGGTGTGAGTGTGAGTGTGTGTGGGTGTGAGAGTGAGTGTGTGTGGGTGTGAGAGTGAGTGTGGGTGTGAGAGTGAGTGAGTGTGTGGGTGTGTGAGTGTGTGTGGGTGTGAGAGTGTGTGTGTGGGTGTGAGTGTGTGTGGGTGTGAGAGTGAGTGTGGGTGTATGTGAAGGCCAGTGCGACGTTCCCTACAACCCGCTTTTCTAAAATCACCTGGAACGAGCTGAAAAGCTCCCATCGCACCGTCCCATCACAAAGTCTCACCGACACACACACTCGCACACACACACACACACTCGCACACACACTCATCCACACACTCACACACACTTACACACTCTCACTCATTCACACACATAGACTCACGCCCGGACACACACTCACCAATGCACACTCTCACCCACACACTCACACACACACTCTCACACACATTCACACCCACACACTCACACACACACACACTCACACCCACACACTCAGGCACATACATTCTCACCCACACTCACACGCACACACAAATTCACACCCACGCACACTCACACCCACACACTCACGCACACACACACTCACGCACGCACACACTCATCCGCACACTCTCACCCACACACACTCACACCCACACACACTCACCCACACACACACTCACACCCACACACATTCTCATCCACACACACACCCACAAGAGGTGACCTCTTTGCTGCGCATTAATGATTACGGGGAGTGTTTCTTCTTTGGGGGGGATTTCAATTGTACCCTTGAGGCGCGAAATCGCTCTGGTACTCAGTGTGACCCAGCAGCAGCAAAGAAGTTGAGGGATGTGATTGATTCTTTTGGGTTGGTGGATATGTGCCGGAATCTACACCCTGATTCCAATGTGTTTTCGCGGAGGTCTGAGGGGGATGGTTCCCGTATCGATCATGTGCACATCTCCAGAGCGTATGTCTCCCGGGTCGACCAGAAGGTGGGGCGTGGCTGTTAAGCGACTCGAGAAGGAGTTACTCGACACAGAGTCTTGCTTGGGTCGGGTCGGTGAGGACTCCTGTGAGTGGGGAGAGTTTCAGGAGAGGAAGGAAGTGCTGAGGGACCTGCAGCTTGAGCGGTCCCAAGGTGCTTACGTGAGGTCACGAGTCCAGATGCTGCACGATCTGGACTGGGCTTCATCTTTCTTTCTCTCTCTGGAGAAAGGGCGGGGTAATTTGCTAAAATAACTGCGGAGACTTTAAACTAGTGCGGTTGGGGGGAGGGACTCAAACACAGATAGCTAACAGGCAGTGTGTGAGGCAGGAGGCAGAAAAGGGAAACACTCAGACCCAATATGTAGGAGAGAAAGAAGGGAAAAGGAAGAAACTGAGAATAAGAAATGATGGGTCCCTTAAATGTGTATATTTTAATGCTAGGAGCATTGTAAGAAAGGTGGATGAGCTTAGAGCCTGGATTGACATCTGGAAGTATGATGTTGTGGCGATCAGTGAAAAATGGTAGCAGGAGGGTTGCGATTGGCAATTAAATATTCCAGGATTTCATTGTTTCAGATGTGATAGAATCGGAGGGGCAAGAGGTGGGGGTGTTGCATTGCTTGTCAGGGAGGATATCACAGCAGTGCTTTGGCAGGACAGACTAGAAGGCTCGGTTAGGGAGGCTGTTTGGGTGGAACTCAGAAATGAGAAAGGTTTAGCAACACTTATAGGGGTGTATTATAGACCGCCAAATAGGGAACGAGAATTGGAAGAGCAAATATGTAAGGAGATAACAGATATTAGTAGTAAGCACAGAGTGGTGATTGTGGGTGATTTCAATTTTCCGTATATAGACTGGGAATCACATTCTGTTAAAGGGCTGGATGGTTTGCAGTTTGTAAAATGTGTGCAGGATAGTTTTTTGCAGCAATACGTAGAGGTGCCTACCAGAGAAGGGGCAGTGTTGGACCTCCTGTTAGGAAATGAGATGGGTCAGGTGACGGAGGTATGTGTTGAGGAGCACTTTGGGTCTAGTGATCACAATGCCATTAGTTTCAATATCATTATGGAGGAGGTCAAATCTGGACCAAGGGTTGAGATTTTGGATTGGAGAAAGGCTAATTTTGAAGAGATGAGAAAGGATTTAAAAGGAGTGAAATGGAACTTTTTGTTTTATGAAAAGGATATAATAGAGAAATGGAGGATATTTAAAGGTGAAATTTTGAGAGTACAGAGTCTTTATGTCCCTGTTCGGTGGAAAGGAAAGAATAATAATTTGAAAGAGCTGTGGTTTTCCAGGGAAATTGGACACTTGGTTTGGAAAAAGAGGCAGATATAGGGGTGGGGGCGTGGCTGTGTTCTGCAGCTGCGGCTCACCGGCAGTCTCTCCGTTTTTGTTGTTGTTTTTTTTGTCATTGTCGTTGTTAAATGTACGTTTTGTTTTATTTTTAATTCTGTGTATGTAGGGGGGTGGTGGGGGGGTTGGGGGAAACCTTTTTTTTCAAATCTCCTCCTCAACGGAGATGCGACCTTTACCGTGTCGTATCTCCGTTCGCGCTACGGCCTAACATCGTGGAGTCGGCGGCCTCCAGCTGGGATCGACCTCAAAGACTCCGGTCGCAGGGCCTGGACTTACCATCTCGGAGGCTTCGGCCGTGGGCCCTGCAGACCGCAACATCGGGAGTTCGCTGGTCCCTGGCTGGCGACCGGCTTTTGGGAGCTCCAGCCGTAGCAGCTTCGACCGCCCCGAAGCGCGAGGTACGATCAACCCGCCCGCAGGCCCTTCATCGCCCTGTGTGGCCCGGCCGCAGCACTTTCCATCGCCCGGTGGGGGCTCAGGACTTTCATCGCCCTGCGTGGCTCGGCCCTGGGACTTTCCATCGCCCGGTGGGGGCTCAGGACTTTCATCGGCCTGCTCGGCTCGGCCCTGGGACTTACCATCGCCCGGTGGGGGCTTCAAAAAGTTGGGAGCCTCGATCACCTCGTGGCACCACGGGAGAAAAATGAGGAGGAGATAAGACTTTGCCTTCCATCACAGTTTGGATGTGCCTAGAGCAATCACTGTGATGGCTGTTTTGTCTAAAAAATTATATCTGTGTGTCTTGTGCTTTTTAATGTCTACTGCCGGACCCTGACGTGAGAGGACGCTGGCGTTGTGTATTCGCCGCTTTTCCGTCAGGATAGTTTGTCTGTTTGTTTCTATGTTAATTGTTTTTGTAAAGCGCTTTGAGCATGTGATAAGGCGCTATATAAAATAAATGGATTATTATTATTATTATTTATTATTATATACAATAAATATAAGTGGCAGGGAGTAAATGAGGTTCTTGAGGAATATAAAGAATGTAAAAGGAATCTTAAGAAGGAAATTAGAAAAGCGAAAAAAAGATATGAGGCTGCTTTGGCAAGTAATGTAAAAGTAAACCCCAAGGGGTTCTACAGATATGTCAATAGCAAAAGGATAGTGAGGGATAAAATTGGTCCATTAGAGAGTCAGAGTGGTCAGCTATGTGCTGAGCCGGAAGAAATGGGGGAGATATTAAACAATTTCTTTTCTTCGGTATTCACTGAGGAGAAGGATATTGAATTATGTGAGGTAAGCGAAACAAGTAGAGTAGTGATGGAAATTATGAGGATCAAAGAAGAGGAGGTACGGACACTTTTGAAAAATATAAAAGTGGATAAGTCTCCAGGTCCTGATAGGATATTCCCTAGGACATTGAGGGAAGTTAGTGCAGAAATAGCAGGGGCTATGACGGAAATATTTCAAACGTCATTAGAAACGGGGATGGTGCCGGAAGATTGGCGCATTGCGCATGTTGTGCCTTTGTTTAAAAAAGGTTCTAAAAGTAAACCTAGCAATTATAGACCTGTTAGTTTGATGTCTGTGGTGGGAAAATGAATGGAAAAGATACTTAGGGACAATATATATAATTATTTGGATAAACAAGGCCTGATTAGAAACAGTCAACATGGATTTGTACCTGGAAGGTCATGTTTGACTAATCTTCTTGAATTTTTTGAAGAGGTTACCAGGGAAATTGATAAGGGCAAGGCTGTGGATGTTGTCTATATGGACTTCAGTAAGGCATTTGACAAGGTTCCACATGGAAGGTTGATTAAGAAGGTTAAATCGTTGGGTATTAACAGTGAGGTTGCAAGATGGATTCAACAATGGCTGAATGGGAGATACCAGAGGGTAATGGTTGGCAATTGTATGTCAGGTTGGAGGCCAGTGTCTAGTGGAGTACCCCAAGGATCTGTTTTGGGTCCACTGTTGTTTGTCATTTACATTAATGATCTGGATGATGGTGTGGCAAATTGGATTAGTAAATATGCAGATGATACTAAGATAGGTGGTGTAGTTAATAATGAAGTAGAGTTTCAAAGTCTACAGAGAGACTTGGGCCTTTTGGAAGGGTGGGCTGAAAGATGGCAGATGGAGTTTAATGCTGATAAGTGTGAGGTGCTGCATTTTGGTAGGACAAATCAAAATAGGACGTACAGGGTAAATGGTAGGGAATTGAGGAATGCAGTGGAACAGAGGGATCTGGGAATAACTGTGCATTGTTCCCTGAAGGTGGAATCTCATGTGGATAGGGTGGTGAAGAAGGCATTTGGTATGCTTGCCTTTATAAATCAGAGCATCGAGTATAGAAGTTGGGATGTAATGTTAAAATTGTACAGGGCATTGGTGAGGCCGAATCTGGAGTATCGTGTGCAGTTCTGGTCGCCAAATTATAGGAAGGATGTCGACAAAATGGAGAGGGTACAGAGGTGATTTACTAGAATGTTGCCTGGGTTTCAGCACTTAAGCTACAGAGAGAGGTTGAACAGGTTGGGTCTTTATTCTTTGGAGCGTAGAAGGTTGAGGGGGGACTTGATAGAGGTTTTTAAAATTTTGAGAGGGACGGACAGAGTTGACGTGGGTAGGCTTTTCCCTTTGAGAGTGGGGAAGATTCCAACAAGGGGACATAGCTTCAGAATTGAGGGACAAAAGTTTAGGGGTAACATGAGGGGTAACTTCTTTACTCAGAGGGTGGTGGCTGTATGGAATGGGCTTCCGGTGGAAGTGGTGGAGGCTGGCTCGATTTTATTATTTAAGAGTAAATTGGATAGGTATATGGATAAGAGGGGATTAGAGGGTTATGGTCTGAGAACAGGTAGATGAGACTAGGTCAGGGAGAGTGGTCGGCTTGGACTGGTAGGGCCGAATGGGCCTGTTTCCGTGCTGTAGGTGTTATATGGTTATATGGTTATATGGAGGAGCCCGCAAACAGTTCGTCGAGCTGCTCGTGGACGATGGCTCCTCGGTCACAGACCCAGAGGGGATTAGTGCGTTAGTTCGGTCCTTTGATGGAACTCTGTTCTCCGCGGATGGTGTCAGCGGGGAGGCTCAGCGGGTTCTGTGGGAGGGGCTACCTACTATAGATATGGGGGTGTTTGTACAGCTTGATGACCCCTTATCATTGGAGGAGGTGACTGGTGCCCTGCACCAGCTCAGGAGGGGCAAGTCCCCAGGGCTGGATGGGCTGACGGTTGAGTTTGTTAGAGCATTCTGGCATGTCCTGGGGGGTGACTACATGAAGGTCCTGAGGGAGAGCCTGGCGACCGGGGAGATGCCCCTCTCGTTGCGGAGAGCAGTCGTCGTCCTGCGAACTCCGCTTGTTGAAGAACTGGCGCCCGGTCTCTCTCCTCTGTACAGAGTATAAAGTTTTTGCACGGGCGATGGCAAATCGCCTGGGGTCTGTGCTGTCCCAACTGATCCACCCGGACCAGTCCTATACAGTCCCTGGCCGGTCCATCCAAGATAACATCCATTTGGTTCGGGACCTGATCCATCTGGCCCAGGGCACTGGTCAGTCAGCTGCTTTTCTATCCCTGGATCAGGAGAAGGCTTTTGATAGGGTGGACCATGATTACCTCTTCGGGACACTGCAAGCATTTGGATTTTGACCGCATTTTGTGGCCCGTGTCCGGCTTTTGTGCGCTGCAGCAGAGTGTCTCGTGAAGATTAACGGTGCCTTGTTGGCTCCCATTCGCTTTGGGAGGGGGGTACGCCAGGGGTGCCCCATGTCTGGGCAGTTGTACTCGGTCTGTGTGGAGCCATTCCTGTGTCTTCTTCGGAGGTGGTTGGCAGCCTGGTTCTACCAGGACCGGGTTGGAGGTGGTTCTCACGGTCTATGCCGACAATGTAATTCTTACGTTTACTGATCCTGTTGACCTGCGGAGGATGCGCGAATGCCAGCAGGTGTTCTCAGCTGCTTCGTCCGCTAGGATCAACTGGAGTAAATGCTCCGAACTTCTAGTGGGCCAGTGGCAGGTGGACTCCCTGCCGGAGGAGATGAAGGATTATGCGTGGAGCACCACGCACCTCCTCTACCTGGGGATCTACCTGAGTCCCACTGAGGATGCTTGGCCGGCGAACTGGCAGGACCTAGAGCCGAAAGTCATCACCCGGCTGGGACGCTGGTCAGGCTTGCTTAGGGTTATTTCTTTCCAAGGGTAGGGTGCAGGTCATAAACCAGCTGGTGGCCTCAATGTTATGGTACCGGCTGGCCATTGGTCCCACCCCCTATAAGAGATTAGTGGATTTCTTTTGGGGAGGGAGGAAGCACTGGGTCTCCGCAGCAGTCCTGAGTATCCCGTTAGAGGAGGGTGGCCAGTCCTTGGTACCCAGGTGGCGGCTCTCCGTCTCAGGACTCTGCGGAGGTACGTGTACGCGGAGCACCCTCCCAGATGGCACGCTCTGGCCACTTATGGTTTCCGCCAGGGCCGTTGCCTAAGGGGGGCTTTGTGGCTCCCGGTGGGGGGCATCAGTCGACCCGCCGCACGGGACCTGCCGAGCTTCTACTGCGATGTGTTAAGAGTGAGGAATTTGGTCATCTTCAGTCAGCGCATTGCTCCTCAGGGGGAGGGCGGTGTTGTGGCTGTGGGGGGGGGCCGTTCCTCACCCTGTTGCGGTGGGTGTCGGGGAGCGGCGTGTGCTTGGAGTGATTCTGGCCGAGCTTACCCCCGCTCCGCCGGAACTGCTCATCAGGCCCAGGCTCCGGAATATTTCCCGGGAGCCAGCCCCGCACAACTTGAGCCGCCTCTCCCAGATGCCCAGCGTGCCGTTCCGTGATGCAGGCAGACGTTTACTGTATAGGATGCTCCTGCACACTCTGCACCTCCTCGTCTTTGTCTTCCATCCGGACACACCCTGGCGATCCGTGTTACCATCTGACGGCGGGGCGGTCCCCAGTGGAGTCCTCCCCCTTTACATTGGGGGCCTTTTTTTTCCAGAAATAAATATTTACAAATCATTTTCCTTCCAAAACTCCATCCGACCTTCCCGGAGGTTATGCATTCATTCAATACAGATATTCATTGCCAAATTTATACAAAATTATACAGAATCCCTTCCCTTATTTGGAGGGACGTCTTCACCACTCCCTGCCTCCCATGTCCAACAGCGGAAGGACCCTAGACTGTGGTCCTCCCCCACAGAGCCTTGGCGTTGGCTGCACTAAGCTTCAGTGCATCCCTCAGCACGTACTCCTGCAGTCTGCAGCGGGCCAGTCGGCAACATTCCCCCACGGACAGCTGGGAGGTCAACAAAGCTCGGGCAGACCAAAGACCTTCCAGCAGCACTCGATGTCAGCCTCTGAATGCTACTGTCCCTGGGAACAGTCCGTAGATCACAGAGTCCTCTGTGACAGGGCTGCTCAGAAGACGGCAACATCGTCCGTGTACAGGGAGGTTTTGACCTGAGTGCCCCCACTGCCTGGCAATGTCACTCCTCTTTTGTTTGCGTCCTTCCTGATGGACTCGGCAAAGGTCCAGACCTGACGTCTGATTCCCACCCATTGATTTGGACTGCACTACAGATATCGATGTAGAGCAGTTGGATCCAATTCCTGATTCCCTCCCCAAAGCCCATTTTGGAGAGCACGTCCCTCAGGATATCATGTGTGCGATATCTGTCGAAGTCCTTCTCCTGGTTCAAGCTGACCAGGCAAGTATCCACCAGTCTGACCTGCACGTAGGCAATGGTATTTCTCAGCAGCGCCAGGCAGTCTGAGATTTTCCTGCCAGGTACAGCACAGGTTTGAATCACCTGTACCAGAGCAGACTTGACCCGGTTGGCGATGGCCTTAGACAGGATCTTGTAATCTGCATTCAACAATGTGATAGGTCTCCAATTCCTTATATTATTCATCTCCCCCTTCTGCTTGTAGATTAGGGTGATGCTGCCCTTCCTCGTAGAGTCTGACATGCTGCCGGCTAGAAACATGTCATTGTACACTTCCAGCAGGTCCGGCCCCACCCAGTCCCGGGGACCTGGGGTGGAGAATGTTGCACAGAGCAGTGGTGTGTAACAGGTATTTGAGTTGGTTCATGGGCTTACCAGCCACCTGTAACTTTGCGGCGAGGAAGAGTCCATGTTCCACGTGTATATGGAGTGTGTGAGGTTCCACGTGTATATGGAGTGTGTGAGGTTCCACGTGTATATGGAGTGTGTGAGGTTCCACGTGTATATGGAGTGTGTGAGGTTCCACGTGTATATGGAGTGTGTGAGGTTCCACGTGTATATGGAGTGTGTGAGGTTCCACGTGTATATGGAGTGTGTGAGGTTCCACGTGTATATGGAGTGTGTGAGGTTCCACGTGTATATGGAGTGTGTGAGGTTCCACGTGTATATGGAGTGTGTGAGGTTCCACGTGTATATGGAGTGTGTGAGGTTCCACGTGTATATGGAGTGTGTGAGGTTCCACGTGTATATGGAGTGTGTGAGGTTCCACGTGTATATGGAGTGTGTGAGGTTCCACGTGTATATGGAGTGTGTGAGGTTGCTGCCCCTGTATGAATATGTGAAGGGGTTGTATGGGAGATAATACGATATTATTTTATACATTAGACATTGTTGTTTAAGGTTTGTAACTACTTAGGCATTAGGCGCCTCTCTGTAACTAATTAAGGCGCTCTAGACATTCCTTACCCTTGACACGTGTCTGTAACTGCTGCTCAGGAGGAGGAGAAACATTGATGGATGAACCAGGATAGAAGACAAGGGTGAAAGGTGACATGTGAAGAAATACAGACATCCATCAATGAGTGGGGTTTAATGGTGGCAGGGTAAACAGGGTGACTGCAAAGAGATGAATAACTGTAAAGAGGAGTATGAGGGCGAGATAAGGAAAAGAAGATAAGGCTGAAAGAATCCTATAAAAATAGGCTGCCCGATGTACTAAGTGAGCAGTCAGATGGTTGACATCCTGATTGTTCCAGCCGTTGTTTGCAAATAAAGGCTTTTAACTTCTTGAAGAATTCTCCGTGTCATCTGCTTCATTTTGAACACCGGTAACCACGACAAAATTGGCGTAGTCGGCAGGATCGGAAAGAGGCCCGTTCGATAACGGACGTCAAGCTAAAGGCGCTTCCAAGCCCGACAGGGGCTCCCCGGTTCAACAGGGAAAGGGTGGCCACCCGCAAAAAAGGTAGGTGGTTTTCCGCTTTATTTGGACTAATAGCCTGGTTGAAAACGGGGGACCACTCGTGGCACAGGAGCGCCCAGGCAGTCCAAGGGCCTCTCCGATCCAAAGAATCTGTCTAAACTATTCTAAAAAGAGACCCGGAGGTTTGCTCAAGAAGGCTGCGCAGTGGGGTAAGTAGAAAATAGATAAGTTAAGAAAGTAGATAATAGTTGAGTAAGATTTTGTGACGTCACGAAGACCTCGTGGATATCGCCCTAAGAGGATAGGGGACTGAATAGACGAGGCGTCCTGTGGAGTTAACTAGGGATCACTCTGGTTAGCTAGGGGTGTGTACGGGCAGGATAAAACGTCCTGTGGATACTGCTCTAGTTAACTAGGGATCACTCTGGTTAGCTAGGGGTCTGTACGGGCAGGATAAAACGTCCTGTGGATACCGCTCTAGTTAACTAGGGATCACTCTGGTTAGCTAGGGGTCTGTACGGGCAGGATCAAAAAATTTGAATAATTGGATAACATAAAAAATAAAAATTGCAAAATATTAAAGGAATATAGTAGAACTGTAGAAAATAGAAATAGCGTAGTAGGTAGCATAGTGACTATAGAGACTGAACGGAGTGAGAACAAGGACTGCATTTAAACTGACTGACCAAGTGCACTAAAATAAGACAAGTACAATGAATAAAATAACTGCAGTTGAAATACTAAGTAAGAAATTCCCCGTATCCAAAGAGGATATTAAAAAACACTGAGAAATGGGAAAAAAGGACAAAAAAATTGATTACGAAATGGCCCACGGAATGATATAAATTTTGATATAAATTTTGATATATTTGTATTTTGATATAAACATGTGTGATGAAATGGAAGTGTTAATTAAGAACTATAAGCCTAAGGATAAATCAGAAACCCGAGTAACGAAAAAGGAAAAAGAACTAGACGTGCTTAAATTGTTTAGAATAGAAGGAGAAAGGCTGAGGAAAGCATACCAGGAAAAGAATAGCACCCCAAACAAGGGTGAAAAACCCGAAAAACAGCATGAAAATCAGGAGCTTCAGGGGAAAAAATCAACTCTGTACCCCAGCCTAAGGGACCCTGGGTATCCCCCTCCCTATTCCAGCCAGGACGGAATAAAGCAGTGTCCTTTGGTGAAAGGGAATAGTGGAGATAGAGGGAGAAGTCACAACTTGGAACGATGAGCAAGACATAAAGGAATATAGACAAAGAAGGGGACAGCGAGAAAAGGAAAGGATGAAGCAAGAAGCACGGGAACTGGAAGCAGACATCAAAAGGCTGCAGGACCTCAGGGACCTCAGGGACAGAAAGATTTATGGGACCTGTCAGGCAGCAAATGAGGAGTATGAGGGAGACAGCAACGCAGAAACACAGGCGAGTAATCAGCAGGCATCAGAGAGAAGGCAAAACTGTGAGAATGAAGCAGAATTAGAAAGTGATGGGGAAAGAATAAGGGAGTGTAGAAGGGAAATAGAGGCATCCATAAAGCGCTTAGAGATAGAGATAAGGGAGATGGAAAAAGATATGGAAAGAAAAAGAAAGGAAAGCCAGGGGTACGCCCAGAGAAGAATGAGGTGGGAAAGTATACTGGTAGAGCCACAACAAGAGATGGTGAACGAGAGACAGGAGCTGAAGGGTGGAATGATGCCGTTACTTGTGAAAAAGGCAGGACAAACTCAATATATTCCTTGGGCGACCCGAGACCTAGAAGGGCTGAAAAACACCTTGCCCAACATATATAACGGGGCAGGAAAATGGATTAGGGCCTTTGAGGAGGAAACTACAGGACGATTATTGGCTGTGGGAGATTTGAAGGCACTACTGGTGAAGGTAATGGGAACCACGAAATTAGCAGAACTATGTGAAATGGCTGGGATAAAAAACGCAGCAAGTAACCCGATGATTGATGGCACGCCATTTGATCAAGTCAGGCAGAGGGTATGGCAGGCCCTCAGAGACTGTTACCCGCTCAAAGTGGACTTAAAGACATTGAAAGGAGACCCGCTGGGGGACACTGAGAACCCAGCGGCTTATCTGGAGGATCAACTGAAAAAGTGGAGACTTGAAACCGAACAAAGCATAGACGGTAACGAGTTGATGACCGCTTTGTTTCGGACCGCTATAGTGGACGCAATGTCTCCTTGAGTTGTCCAGACTGGAGGAAGTGGTGGGATTGTCAACCATACCCCACTCCCAGTTCAGGGACCACCTGGTTCATGCAGTCGACAAATGTCATAAGGAGAGACAAAAAATGGCGAACCAACAAGAAGAGGTGCAGAGAAAGTTGATGCAAATGCAACTAGAAGAACTGAAAAAGAAAGAGCGTGAAAAAGGAAAGAATTTGCTGGCAGTAACAGCAGACCTGGCTGAAACAGCAGAAGTGAACGATACACTGATGCACAGTGAGTCCTATGGCAGAGCCAGACGGGGGCTGGATAATCCCATGCCAATAATAAATGTATTTGGGGGAGCTTCTCCTCAAATGTCCTATCAGGGGCAAATCAGATCAGTGAATCAGCCCCGACAGGATTGGGGCCCTCAAGGGGGAGCACAAGGAAGGGGAAGAGGAAGGCCAGTAAGTAGATAGTTGATAGAATATGTTGGGGATGTAATAGACAATAGACAATAGACAATAGGTGCAGGAGTAGGCCATTCAGCCCTTCGAGCCAGCACCGCCATTCAATGCGATCATGGCTGATCACTCTCAATCAGTACCCCGTTCCTGCCTTCTCCCCATACCCCCTCACTCCGCTATCCTTAAGAGCTCTATCCAGCTCTCTCTTGAAAGCATCCAACGAACTGGCCTCCACTGCCTTCTGAGGCAGAGAATTCCACACCTTCACCACTCTCTGACTGAAAAAGTTCTTCCTCATCTCCGTTCTAAATGGCCTACCCCTTATTCTTAAACCGTGGCCCCTTGTTCTGGACTCCCCCAACATTGGGAACATGTTATCTGCCTCTAATGTGTCCAATCCCCTAATTATCTTATATGTTTCAATAAGATCCCCCCTCATCCTTCTAAATTCCAGTGTATACAAGCCCAATCGCTCCAGCCTTTCAACATACGACAATCCCGACATTCCGGGAATTAACCTAGTGAACCTACGCTGCACGCCCTCCATAGCAAGAATATCCTTCCTCAAATTTGGAGACCAAAACTGCACACAGTACTCCAGGTGCGGTCTCACCAGGGCCCGGTACAACTGTAGAAGGACCTCTTCGCTCCTATACTCAACTCCTCTTGTTACGAAGGCCAACATTCCATTGGCTTTCTTCACTGCCTGCTGTACCTGCATGCTTCCTTTCATTGACTGATGCACTAGGACACCCAGATCTCGTTGAACTCCCCCTCCTCCTAACTTGACACCATTCAGATAATAATCTGCCTTTCTATTCTTACTTCCAAAGTGAATAACCTCACACTTATCTACATTAAACTGCATCTGCCATGTATCCGCCCACTCACACAACCTGTCCAAGTCACCCTGCAGCCTTATTGCATCTTCCTCACAATTCACACTACCCCCCAACTTAGTATCATCTGCAAATTTGCTAATGGTACTTTTAATCCCTTCGTCTAAGTCATTAATGTATATCGTAAATAGCTGGGGTCTCAGCACCGAACCTTGCGGTACCCCACTGGTCACTGCCTGCCATTCCGAAAGGGACCCATTTATCCCCACTCTTTGCTTTCTGTCGGTCAACCAATTTTCTATCCATGTCAGTACCCTACCCCCAATACCATGTGCCCTAATTTTGCCCACTAATCTCCTATGTGGGACCTTGTCGAAGGCTTTCTGAAAGTCGAGGTACACCACATCCACTGACTCTCCCTTGTCAATTTTCCTAGTTACATCCTCAAAAAATTCCAGTAGATTTGTCAAGCATGATTTCCCCTTCGTAAATCCATGCTGACTCGGAATGATCCCGTTACTGCTATCCAAATGCTCAGCAATTTCGTCTTTTATAATTGACTCCAGCATCTTCCCCACCACTGATGTCAGACTAACTGGTCTATAATTACCCGTTTTCTCTCTCCCTCCTTTCTTAAAAAGTGGGATAACATTTGCTATCCTCCAATCCACAGGAACTGATCCTGAATCTATAGAACATTGAAAAATGATCTCCAATGCTTCCACTATTTCTAGAGCCACCTCCTTAAGTACTCTGGGATGCAGACCATCAGGCCCTGGGGATTTATCAGCCTTCAGTCCCATCAGTCTACCCAAAACCATTTCCTGCCTAATGTGGATTTCCTTCAGTTCCTCCATCACCCTAGGTTCTCCGGCCCCTAGAACATTTGGGAGATTGTGTGTATCTTCCTCAGTGAAGACAGATCCAAAGTAACGGTTTAACTCGTCTGCCATTTCTTTGTTCCCCATAATAAATTCCCCTGCTTCTGTCTTCAAGGGACCCACATTTGCCTTGACTATTTTTTTCCTCTTCACGTACCTAAAAAAACTTTTGCTATCCTCCTGAGGAGGGCACCTGAGGAGGAACTGCCCACACCGTCCGTGGCCCGGCCCGTACCAACAGGGACCCACAGGGGATGAGCAGGGTTTTTACCCAGGGCAAGCCCCAACCGGCTCGGCCGGAGGCCCGACTGGACTTGTGAACCCCTATGCTAGATACTAGGGGTGCCCAGAGAACCCGGATGGGAAGGGACTTTACCCAATGATAACGCAACAGGCAGAAGAGGAACCCATGGTTCAGGTAAATTTGGGAGGGCGGTTAACACCTATGATGATAGATACTGGGGCCACATATACTTGTGTGCAGCCGCAGTATGCCTCCCACCTTCCCATTTCAGGAACATTTGTTAAAACTGTAGGGTTCTCGGGAAAAACACAGTTAACACGATGCACAACCCCCGTAAGTTTAAAAATGAGTAATAGAGAAATAGTATTGCCAGTATTGGTGTCCAAAGGAACCCCCATTAATCTGCTAGGCAGGGATGCCTTGTTGAAACTGGAATTAAAGTTAGAATGTACCAAAAATGGGCTGAATGTGGAGAAATTGAATACTCAGCTGTTTATGTGGGAAGCTAGGAAAGCTAATGTATTTTGGGTAGGAAATATAGAAGATCAAATTTGGAATACGTGGAACAGATGGAAAGAGGGAGTAATGATCCTATTACCTGAAGCAACCCCACCCAAGACTGAGCTACATTGTACGGTACGTTTTGACGAGACCCAGGACATAGAGCAAGAGAGGTTGTGGTGCCTGGGAGCATGTGGCCAGCAGCACCTAAGGGCAGAAGCCATAACAATTGGAAAATAAGGGGCAGCCTTGCAAATTAAAGGGAACATCTATCTTGACAAGTGGTATAGGGTGCCAGGAGCTGCACCTCATGTGATATTACTAGTAAATAAGGGACATCAGTCCAGGGACTTGGGGCTCATGATGAAGCAAGTAAACACTATGGTTAACTGGAAAAAAATTACACCAAAGGTATGGAAATCTGAGGACGATAATTATGTCAAGATAGAGGTGAGCATAGATATGATGGGAACAACAAAAGAGGTTGAAATTAGCCCCCAGCACCATCTCTTTTTAGTACAGAAGGGAGAAGGTCAGACAAAGGAAAACATGTTCAACAGGCTGCCACATGGCTTATGGTCACAACATGATACAGATGTCGGGAAAGTGAAATCCGCAAACCCAGTAGAAATAGAACTAAAACAATACCCCTTAAAGCCAGAAGCAGAGGAAGGCATAGCAATAACTATACAGGGTCTGTTGGAAGCGGGAGTACTTGTCAGAACAAAAAGTCCCTGTAACACCCCACTATTACCAGTTTTAAAAGCAGACAAGTCAAGGTGGAGATTAGTGCATGATCTATGAGCAGTCAATGAGGTAGTGAGAGATTGGCCAGCAGTGGTTCCAAACCCACACACACTGCTGACTAACATTCCACTGGAGGCAGCGTACTTTTCAGTGATTGATCTCTGCTCAGCATTCTTTAGCGTGCCGTTAGCGGAAAGATGCCAGTTTTTGTTTGCATTTACTTACAGGGGCATTCAATATACTTATACTAGGATGCCGCAGGGATTTAAACACTCGCCTCATGTTTTCAATCAGATACTGAAGGCAGATTTGGAAGGTATATCCCTACGTAGTACGTTAATACAGTATGTGGATGATTTGTTGGTCTGCTCTGAAAGTGAGGTGCAATGTGAGCAAGACACCCTGACTCTTTTAGAAAGGCTGGCATACGGAGGCCATAAAGTGTCCAGGAAAAAGTTGCAGTTTTGTAAGCAACAGGTAGAATATTTAGGACGGTTGATCTCCAAGGGAGTAAAGGCTATAGCACCAGATCAAATTGAGGCAATAATTAAAGCTCCCAAGCCTCGGACAGTAAAGCAAATGATGACATTTTTGGGAATGTCTGGATATAGCTCAGACTGCATTGGAGAATATGCTGAAATTATGATGCCATTGAGAAAAATACTGAAGGAAGCGGGACACACAAGTTTGAGGAATGTTTTACAATGGAATGAGGAGGCGGAGACAGCTTTTAACACCATTAAGCGAGAGTTACAGTCAGCCCCAGCCCTGGCCCTGCCAAATTACGAGAGAATCTTTCACTTATACGTTTCCAACAGGCAGGAGGGCTACGCTGCAGCAGTACTGACGCAGGAAACAGGCATAGGTAAAGCTAAGCAGCCTGTAGCATACTACAGTACAAAATTGGTATAAGTGGGCACAGTATACGGCACACACTATGCAACAATCACAATGTATCGTATGCGCCAAAGCCAAGGAACAAATACTAGCTATACCAGACCCTCACAATTATACGCATTGTTCAAGATTAGACTCTTCAGAGGTTAAACAGAATGCAGGTTACGGGCACCAACTCTTTGGCTGGCTAGAAAACATTCTAGGCGGATGGGGAGCGTGGTTGGTTAAAGTCGGGATGACTATCGGAATCACCCTACTTATAATTGCTATTGTATTGTGTTGTGTTTTTCCATGTATTAAATCTCTTCTCGTGAAAGCTATTGCGAATCAGCTGCTGTTGTTCCAGGATACAGGCACAATTCACCTCCAAAAGAAACAGATCCCTCTGATCGAATACTATACTGATGAGCAATTTACTCTGGAGAATTACTAAGAACGTAGTTGTAAGGGAAGCTGGGTCTTTTTTCCTGCCCTAGACATATGGGGGTAGGTTTTTGGCCGAGTGACCCAGGATATTAGCGTGATGGAAGGAGAACACTGACAAACTGCACATTATTTATAAAATCCTAAGTTGGGGGGCTAATGGTTGAGAGTGGATTTATGATTTGAGTTAACAACATGTGCATTTTTGTGGTTTTCTTTTTCTGTGAGACCGTGTAGGTCTCAAAGGGGGGAAATATGGGAGATAATACGATATTATTTTATACATTAGACATTGTTGTTTAAGGTTTGTAACTACTTAGGCATTAGGCGCCTCTCTGTAACTAATTAAGGTGCTCTAGACATTCCTTACCCTTGACACGTGTCTGTAACTGCTGCTCAGGAGGAGGAGAAACATTGATGGATGAACCAGGATAGAAGACAAGGGTGAAAGGTGACATGTGAAGAAATACAGACATCCATCAATGAGTGGGGTTTAATGGTGGCAGGGTAAACAGGGTGACTGCAATGTGATGAATAACTGTAAAGAGGAGTATGAGGGCGAGATAAGGAAAAGAAGATAAGGCTGAAAGAATCCTATAAAAATAGGCTGCCCAATGTACTAAGTGGGTAGTCAGATGGTTGACATCCTGATTGTTCCAGCCGTTGTTTGCAAATAAAGGCTTTTAACTTCTTGAAGAATTCTCCGTGTCATCTGCTTCATTTTGAACACCGGTAACCACGACAGTTGCTCCTCAAGTTTTGGCTACATTTCAGTCCTACGATCCTGGTGTTTGGGCACAGGGCTGGGAATGGGGAGGGCCGATCAGGAGGGCAGGATTTCCATGTCGGTTTGCTCCTGGGCCATTCAAGGGCACTCGATGGTCACACCAGAGTCGGCTGCCTGCCCCTACGTCCGTGCTCGCATGTCCTTGGAGAGGAAACATGCCATGTCCACGGGGACCCTGGAGGCCTTCCGTGAACGCTGATCGCCCCACACACACACACGCACACGCACACACACGCATGCACACATGCACGCACACACACGCACACACACAGAGTGAAGCTCCCTCCGCACCATCGCTTCTGACACACACACACACACACGCATGCACACATGCACGCATGCACACATGCACGCACACACATACACACGCACAGAGTGAAGTTCCCTCCTATGAGGAAGGCTGGCGGCATAGAGATCAGCTGCAGAAAAGGGTGGACAAATGGCAGATGGGGTTTAATATGAACCATGTGAGGTGTTGCACTTTGGGAGATCGAATGTAAAGTGAGAGTCTACAGTTAACAACATGACCCTTTACAACATTAGTGTGCAGAGGGATTTTGGGGTCCAAGATCATAGCTCACACAAGCCACACAAGCATAGCATTGTAAATAAGGTGTACGGTATGCTTTGAGGCATTGAGTATTAGAGTCATGAAGTCACGATGCAGTTCTACAGGACTTTGGTCAGGCCGCATTTGGAGTAATGCGTGCAGTTCCGGTTGCCCCCATTGCAGGAAGCATGTGGAGTCTGTAGAGGGTGCAGACGAGGTTTACCAGAATGTTGCCTGGATTAGAGGGTTTCAGCTACAGGGAAAGGGTGCAGAGGAGGCTTACCAGAACGCTGCCCAGATTAGAGTGTTTCAGCTACAGGGAGAGATTGGAGACTTTGATTTTCTATAGAATGTCAGAGGTTTGAAGGGCGACTTGATAGAAGTAAATAAAATGATTAGAGGTGCAGACAGGGTAGATAGTCAGAACCTTTTCCCCCAGGGTGGAAATGTCAAAAACTAGAGGGCACAATTATAAAGTGAGAGGGGCAAAGTTTAAAGAAGATGTGCGGGGCAAGTTATTTTACATAGAGGGTGATGGGTGTCGGGATGGCGTTGCCAGGGGTGGTGTTAGTGGTGTTTAAGGGGCTTTTAGATAGACACATGTAAGTGCAGGGAATGAAGGGATATGGATCACGTGCTGGCAGAGGAGATCAGTTTATTTGGTATTTGGCACGAACACTGGGGACCGAAGGGCCTGTTCCTGTTCTGTACTGTTCTGTGTTCCACTGCCCTCAAACCAGTGGGTTTGTGACCTTGGACACTGGCAGCTGTATGCAGTTCCTGTTGTACAGCATCCTACTATCTAGGTCATCTCAGCACTCTGATCCAACTCATCCATGCCAACGCTGATGCTTATCTATGCTAATGGCAATATCCCGCATTGGGCACGGATCCTTCAAGACCAGATTCATTTACTGTCATCTGCGCCAGGATGTGATGAGAATCTTTCTTTACAGATAATTTGCAAAGTAAACAACGTATAGTGATGAGAGACACGTTAATAACTAACGTGTGGTGTCATAGAGTCACAGAGTGATACAGTTTGGAAACAGACCTTTTGGCCCAACTTGCCCACACCGGCCAACATGTCCGAGCTAACACCATCCCACCTGTCCGCATTTGGTCCATATCCCTCCAAACCTGTTCTATTCATGTACCTGTCCAACTGCTTCTTAAATGTTGGGATAGTCCCAGTCTCAACTACCTCCTCCGGCAGCTTGTTCCATATATCCATCACTTTTTGTGTGAAAAAGTTACCCCTCAGATTCCTTTTAAATCTTTTCCCCTTCACCTTAAACCTATGTCCTCTGGTCCTCGATTCACTTATTCTGGGCTGGTGACTCTGTGCATCTACCAATCTATTCCTCTCATGATCTTATACACCTTGATAAGATGAGCCTTCATATCATCATATCATATCATATATATACAGCCGGAAACAGGCCTTTTCGGCCCACCAAGTCCGTGCCGCCCAGCGATCCCCGTACATCAACACTATCCTACACCCACTAGGGACAATTTTTACATTTTACCCAGCCAATTAACCTACATACCTGTACGTCTTTGGAGTGTGGGAGGAAACCGAAGATCTCGGAGAAAACCCACGCAGGTCACGGGGAGAACGTACAAACTCCTTACAGTGCAGCACCCGTAGTCAGGATCGAACCTGAGTCTCCGGCGCTGCATTCGCTGTAAAGCAGCAACTCTACCGCTGCGCTACCGTGCCGCCCTGCGCTCCAAGGAATAGTCCTAGCCTACCTTTGCCTTTAAGCTCAGACCCTCTAGTCCTGGCAACATCCTCATAATCTCCTCTTTACCCTTTCCAGTTTGACTTCTTTCCTATAACATCAATAGTCAATAGTCAATAGTCCTTTATTTGTCACATACACATAAATGGGTAATGAAATGAAACATTACCCGCAGTTCAACAATAAGACCAATAAGTATAATTAAAAAAAATGCAATAACACATACAATCACAAACTAACACCAAACAAAAGAAACATCCATCACAGTGAGTCTCCTCCAGTCCCCTCCTCACTGTGATGGAAGGCCACAATGTATTTTCTCTTCCTCTGCCGTCTTCTCCCGTGGTCAGGCTGTTGGAGTTGCCACGTTGGGGCGGTCGGGGCTCCCGACATTGAAGCGCCGTGCCGGACGGTGAAAGGTCCGCGGCGGGCCGACCCAAGCCCCGCGATTCGGGGCGGGCGAAGACGCTGTCGCTGCCGCTGCCGGAGCTCCCGATGTCGGCCCCCACCCAGGGACCTGCGGGCTTCCGACGTCCACGCAGCCCGCGCCGAAGTAGCCTCCGGAGACGAGTCGCAGCCGCTCCCGCATCATCCGAAGGCAGCCAGCGCTGCAGGTGGTGAGTCCGGGCTGCGGGCTCTGCGAACCAGAGCCCAGGTGGTCCCAGGTGCATGGCCGGTGGTAGGCCGCAGCGGGAACGGAGACACGACACAGAAACAAAGGTCGCGTCTCCGTACGGAACATACAATGTTACAGTTCCCGTTCCCCCCCCCCCCCCCACCCCGATGGGGGAGTCGATGGTGACCCCCCATTTAAGGTCCCGGGAGATGATGGTTCCAAGGAACTTAAATGACTCCACAGATATGACTATGGTGTTGTTGATGGTGAGTGGGGGGAGGGGGATCTCTTCGAAAGTCTACAATTAGTTCCACTGTCTTGAGAGCATTGAGCTCCAGGTTGTTGCGATGGCACCAGGATGTCAGCTGTGTCACTTCCCATCTGTGGGCAGATTCCTCCCCATCCTGGATCAGTCCAATCAGGGTAGTGTCATCCGCAAATATTCCCTCTAAATGTTTCCTATCCCTGTACAGTCCAAGTGTCTTTTAAACGTTGTGATAATACCTGCCACAATTACCTACTCAGGCAGCTCGTTCCATACACCCAACACACTTTGTGTGAAAATGTGCTCCTCAGGTTCCTATTAAATCTTCCCCCCCCCCCCCCCCCCCCCCTCACCTTCATCCTAAATGCTCTGGTTCTTGATTCCCCTACTCTGGGAGTAAAAGACTGTATGTTCACCCAATCTGTTGTCCTCATGATCTTATACAGATTTATATAGGCATAGAATCATAGTCAAAGAATGGTACAGCCTGGAAACAGGCCCTTCGGCCAAATTCGCCCACACCGGCCAACAATGTCCCAGCTACCCTAGTCCCACTTGCCTGCGTTTGATCCATATCCCTCCAAACCTGTCCTATCCATGTACCTGTCTAACTGTTTCTTAAAGATCGGACAGTCCCAGCCTCAACTACCTCCTCTGGCAGTTGTTCCATACACCCACCACCCTCTGTGTGAAAAAGTTACCCCTTGGATTCCCATTAAACCTTTTCCCCTTCACCTTGAATTTATGTCCTCGATCCCCCTAGTCTGGGCAAAAGACTCTGTATCTACCCGATCAAATCCTTTTCATGATTTTGTACACCTCTATAAGATTACCCCTCATTCTCCTGCACTCCAAGGAATAGAGACACAGCCTACTCAACCTTTCCCTATAGCTCACACCCTCGAGTCCTGGCAACATCCTCGTAAATCATTTCTGAACCCTTTCAAGCTTGAAAATATCTTTCCCATAACATCGTGCCGAGAACTGAGCAAAATATTCTAAATGCGGTCTCACCAATGTCTTATACAATGGCAACATGACCTCCCAACTTCTATACTCAATACTCGGACTGATGAAGGTGAAAGTACCAAAAGCCTTTTTCACCATCTTATCTACCTGCGACTCGACTTTCAAGGAACCATGCACCTGTTCCTCTGCTCTATAACACTACCCAGAGGCCGACCATTCACTGTATAGGTCCTTCCCTTGTTCGACATCCCAAAATGCAACACCTCACACTTCTCTGTAGTAAATTCCAACCATTCTTTTGCCCACCTGGCCAATCGATCCAGATCCTGCTGCAATCTTTCACATCTTTAGTTTACTATCGGTAAAACCACTCACTTTTGGATCATCAGCAAACTTGCTAATCTTGCCCTGTTTGTTCTCATCCAAATCATTGATGTAGATGACAAACACTAATGGGCCCAGCACCGAACCCTGAGGCACAGGTCTCCAGTCTGAGAAGCAATCTTCTACCATCACCCTCTGCTTCCTTCCAGGGAGCCAATTTTCTATCCATTCAGCTATCTCTCCTTGGATCCCATGCGATCTAACCTGCCAGAGCACCCTACCATACAGAACCTTGTCGAATGCCTTACTGAAGTCCATGAGTACAACATCTACAGCTCTGCCCTCATCTACCTTTTTGGTCATATCTTCAATACAATCAATCAGATTTGTGAGACACGACCTCCCACGTACAAAACCATGCTGACTATCCCTAATCAGCCCTTGTCCATTGAAATGTCTGTATACCCTATCCCTCAGAATACTCTCTAGTAACTTTCCAACTACAGACGTTAATCTCACCGGCTTATAGTTCCCAGCATTTTCCATGCAGCCCTTCTTGAAAAGATGCACAACATTTGCCACCCTCCAGTCTTCCGGCACCCCTCCTGTATATAAGGACGACTCGTAAATTTCAACCAGGGCTCCCGTAATTTCCTCTCTAGTTTCCCGCAATGTCCTCGGATATATCTGATCAGGCCCTGGAGATTTGTCCATCATTTGTCCATCATTTGTACACATCCTGAGCTTTCATCAGCACACTTTTAAAATTATCCCACTTGGCCGATGTTCCTTTCCCCTCCAATAACCTGCTCCAGTCAACTTGAGCGAGGCCTTCTCTCATACCCTCAAAGTTGGCATTACCCCAGTTGAGCATTTTAACATGTGGACCCTCTCCATTCCTATCCATAACTATCTTAAACCTAATCGAACTGTGGTCACTGATCCCAAAGGTCTCCGCCGAACACACTCCATTAACATGCCCTTCCCAATTTCCCAATACTAGATCCAGCGTTACCCTCTCACATGTGGGGGCCTCCACATACTGTTGGAGAAAATTCTCCTGAACACTTTTGAGGAATTGCACCCCATCTGATCCCTTCACGCTATGATTTTCCCGGTCAATATTGGGAAAGTTGAAATCCCCGACTACAACAACCATATTTGACCTGCAGCTGTCTGCAATCTTCCGGCACGTTTGCTCTTCTAATTGCCGTTGTCTATTCGGGGGTCTGTAGTACACCCTCAACAAGGTGACCATCCCTTTCTTGTTCCTCAGCTCCAACCATACAGCCTCACTAAACGACCCATCCACAATGTCCCCTCTGAACCCAGTCGTGACATCCTCCTTAACCAACAATGCAGTCCCCCCTCCCCTTTTCCTTCATTGCTGTCTCTCCTGAAGCTCCTGTACCCTGGAACATTGAGCAGCCACTCCTTCCCCTCCCTTAACTCGGTTTGAGTCATGGCTACAACATCCCGGCTGCTCGTACCTATCCATACCCTCAGCTCATCTGCCTTACCTGTAACTCTGTAACTCCCTGGTCCACTCGTCCCTTCCTACCCAAACCATCCCATCCCCGGGCACTTTCCCCTGCAACCGCAGGAGATGCAACACATGTCCCTTTACCTCCCTCCTCAACTCCATTCCAGGTGAGACAGAGGTTCACCTGCACCTCCTTCAACCTCATCTATTGCATCCGCTGCTCTAGATGTCAACTTCTTTAAATCGGCGAAACTAAACGCAGGCTCGGCGATCGTTTCGCTCAACATCTTCGCTCAGTCCGCCTTAACCAACCTGATCTCCCAGTGGCTGAGCACTTCAACTCCCCCTCCCACTCCCAGTCTGACCTTTCTGTCATGGGCCTCCTCCAGTGCCATAGTGAGGCCCACCGGAAATTGGAGGAACAGCACCTCATATTTCGCCTGGGCAGTTTGCAGCCCAGCGGTATGAACATCGACTTCTCCAACTTTAGATAGTTCCTCTGTCCCTCTCTTTCCCTCCCCCTTCCCAGTTCTCCCTCTATCTTCCTGTCTCCACCTACATCCTTCCTTTTTTCCCGCCCCCCCTAACATCTGTCTGAAGAAGGGTTTCGACCCGAAACGTCACCCATTCCTTCTCGCCTGAGATGCTGCCTGACCTGTCAATAGTCAATAGTCAATAGTCCAGCTGAGTTACTCCAGCATTTTGTGAATAAATACCTTTGATTTGTACCAGCATTTGCAGTTATTTTTTTACCTGTACACCTCAGTATTGTGGCCGGCACAGTGGAGCAGCTGTAGAGTTGCTACTGCACCCTAGGGTGCTGAAAGACGTGGCTTTAGAGATTGTGGAGGCATTGACAGTGATATTTCAAGAATCACTAGAGACAGAAGAGGTCCCAGACGATTGGAAAATTGCCAATATTACCCCGCTGCACATGGAGGGAGCAAAGCAGAATAGTGGGAACTCTGGTCCGATTAGTCTGACCGGTGGTTGGTAAGATTTTAGAGTTCAATATAAATAATGAGGTTACGGAGTACTTAGAAGTTCACGATAAAATAAACCAAAGTCAGCATGGCTTTGTGAAGGGGAGGTCTTGTTTGACAAATTGGTTGGAATTCTTTGAAGTAAATAGCAAGACAAAGGAGAGTCGGTAGATGTTGTTTACTTAGATTTTCAGAAAGCTGTTGATAAGGTGCCACATGTGAGACCTGGTGAGACCTGGTGAGATCGCACCTGAAGTATCTTAATTTGAGGAAGGACATTATTGCTATTGAGGGAGTGCAGTGTAGGTTCATCAGGTGAATTCCTGGGATGGGAGATACTGACAGATGATGAAAGAATGGGTCGACTGGGCTTGTATTCACTGGAATTTAGAAGGATGAGAGGGGATCTTATGGAAACATATTTAAATTCTTAGAGGATTGGACAAGGTAGATGCAGGAAAAATGGTCCCAATGTTGGGGGGAGTCCAGAACCAGGGGTCACAGTTTAAGAATAAGGGGTAGGCCATTTAGGACTGAGATGAGGAAAAACTTTTTCACCCAGAGTTGTGAATCTGTGGAATTCTCTGTCACGGAAGGCAGTGGAGACCAATCCACTGGATGTTTTCAAGAGAGAGGTTGATTTAGCACTTTGGGCTGAGGGAATCAAGGGATATGGGGAAAAAGCCAGAACAGGGTACTGATTTGGGATAATCAGCCATGATCATATTGAATGGCTTGAAAGTCCGAATGGCCTACTCCTGCACCTATTTTCTATGTTTCTATGTGGAGAGGATGGATACTAGCGGGAGAGTTTAGGACTAGAGGTAATAGCTTCAGAATTAAAGGACATTCTTTTAGTAAGGTGATGAGGAGAAATTTCTTTAGTCAGCGGGTGGTGAATCAGTGGATATTTTTAAGGCAGTGATAGATAGATTTTTGATTAGTACAGTTGTGTTAGGTTATGGGGAGAAGGTTATGGGGTTAGAAGGGAGAGATTGATCAACCATCATTGAATGGCGGAGTGGACTTGATGGGCAAATGGCCTAATGGTAATGGTCATAAGGTCATAAATCCTAGCACTTATGACCTTATGACTTCTGACCTTAGTTGCTGGCTCATTGTGCCAGAGACACAGGTTCGATCCTGTCTACGGGTGCTGTGTATAGAGTTTGTACGTTCTCCCTGTGACTGCGTGGGTTTTCTCTGGGAGCTCCGGTTTCCACCCACACTCCAAACACATGCAGGTTTGTAGGTTAATGGGCTTGATAAAATTGTAAATTCTCCCGTGTGCGTGTAGGATGGCGTTATTGTGCGGGTATCGCTGGTCAGCACGGATCGTTGGGCCGAATGGCCTGTTTCCACTCTGTATCTCAATTAAACTAAACCAAAAAGATCACCCTTCATCCTCCTGCGCTCCATGGAATAAAGTGCTGTCCTGCCCAACCTCTCTCTGTAGTACATTGCTCCCTGCAAAGTCTCCTCTCATTGCAAAGGGTTTGCTTTGCTTACAATAAAGTTCCTTTTTGAGATGGGTGGGATAAGTAAATAGTTTTTCATTAAAAAAAATTCAAAATGGTCAGGGCTATGGTACCTCTGACTCCTGTATCAAAAAGGCCGGGTAAGATTAAAACTACGTTTCCTCTACCACTTCCAAAAATACAGCACTTAAATGATAACATTCAGAAGCGCGATCTGCACTGTAAATAAGGGCAAATGTATGACCTTCATATTTTATTGCTTGACTTAAACCTGTGTCCTCTGGTTCTTGATTTACCTACCGTCAAAATTCAAAAGTGTTTTAGTTTAGAGATGCAGGACGGAAACAGGCCCTTCGGCCCATCGAGTCCGCGCCGACCAGCAATCCCCCTACACTATCACACACACTAGACACTACACACAATTTACAATATTTACCAAAGCCGATTAACCTACAAACCTGTACATTTAGTTTCGTTGTAATTTAGAGATACACCGCAGATACTTCAGCCCACCGACCAGCGATCACCCCATGGGTAAATGTAAAAATTGTCCCTAGTGGGTGTAGGATAGTGTTAATGTACGGGGATCACTGGGCGGCACGGACTTGGAGGGCCGAAAAGGCCTGTTTCCGGCTGTATGTATATGATATGATATGATACCATCCTACACACTAGGGACAATTGGCAATTTTTACCAAAACCAAGTCTTTGGAGTGTGGAAGGAAACCAGAAGACCTGGAGAAAACCCACGCAGGCCACGGGGAGAACGCACAAACTCCATACAGACAGCACCCGTAGTCAGGAACAAATCCGGGTCTCTGGCGCTGGGAGGCAGCAACTTTACCACTGCGCCTTTCATTGACGTATGTCCCAAAGAGAACAACAGAATATGTAAAAATAGTACTCTGTAAACAATATAATAGGTGAAAATGTTCAGTATATCTCTCTATCTATATATATATATATATATATATATATATACATACACATTATACATACATACACTTACACATCCAACAATAACAGTTCAAAAAGACAAAACCAATGCTCCCAAGTCTATGTAGTTTAGAGTTTATTTGGAGGTTGTAGTGTTTAATAGCCGAATGGCTGTCGAGAAGAGGCTGCTCCTAAAGCTGAACGTTACAGTGTTCAGGCTCCTGTAACTTCTTCCCGATGGCAGGAGTGTCAGAGAGGAGTGTCAGACAGCATGGAAACAGGCCTTTCCACCCAACTTGCCCACACCGACCAACATGTCCCATTTACATTAGTCACATTTGGTCCATATCCCGTTTGGTCCATATCCATCTCAATCTGACCTATCCATATACCTGTCTAAATGTTTCTTAAAAGTGGGAAACGTCTCTGTGCATTCACCCTATCTATTCCCCTCGCGATTTTATACACCCCTGTAAGATCATCCCTCATCCTCCTACATTCCAAGGAATAACGTTTTTGGGTTTAGGTTTATTATTGTCACGTGTACCCAGGTACAGTAAAAAGCTTTATTTTGCATGCTCTCCAAACAGTTCAGATATACATGTGTAAGAAGGAACTGCAGATGCTGGTTTAAACCGAAGATATACACAATGCTGGAGTAACTCAGTAGGGCAGGCAGCATCTCTGGAGAGAAGGAATGGGTGATGTTTCAGGTCCAGACCCTTTTTCAGTAGAAAGGTCTGTCTGAAGAAGGGTCTCGACCGGAAACGTCGCCCATTCCTTCTCTCCAGAGATGCAGCCTGTCCCGCTGAGTTACTCCAGCGGTTTGCGTCTATCTTCAGATCAGATAAACTAGTCCAACACCTATTTTCTGGGAATTGACTATCCGTCCCCAACTTTAATCCAAGCAAAATTCACCTCTGGAAGTCCCCCAGAAAATCTTGACTTAATTGGGACTTCTGCGGCCGATCCGTGGGTCGAATTTGCCCCCTGCAGCCAGGGCTCTGGAGCTCCGGTCCGGCCGGAGCCGTCAGATCGGTTCCCATTGTTAATGTCCAACAGTACCGGCACCTGGCGAGCTAGGCCAACCGCTCCGGTACTGTTGGACTCGGCTCCGAGGCCGTGACCTCTTTTGGTCCGGCAAAACGGATGATCCATTAAAGGCTCTGGAAGCCAGGGTACCGGAAAATGAGTGGTGGACCTGTACCTTACATTAATGCAATCAAGTCAAACTCAAGTATAATAGACATTATCATAACATTTAAGAGACAATTGGATAGGACAGGTTTAGAGAGATATGGGCCAAACGCGAACAGATGGGACTAGTGTAGATGGGTCATGCTGGCCGGTGTTGGCAAGTTAGGCCGAAGGGTCTGTTCCCACTCATTATGGTTATACATAAATACAATTAAGTCAAACTCA
The DNA here is from genome assembly GCF_053455715.1 of Rhinoraja longicauda. Taxonomy (NCBI): domain Eukaryota; kingdom Metazoa; phylum Chordata; class Chondrichthyes; order Rajiformes; family Arhynchobatidae; genus Rhinoraja; species Rhinoraja longicauda. The sequence continues at coordinate 38,529,701 of NC_135973.1, forward strand.
AATACAATAGACAGAACAAAAGGGAACACAGACTGCAAAATATAGTTGTCAGCATCGTAGCGCACCAGTCCCACAGACAAAGTCCAATGTCCGCAATGGGGTAGAGGTGAATCGGACAGTGCCCTAGATTACAGAAGGGCTGTTCAATAGCCGAACAACAGAGGGGAAGAAGCTGTTTCTGAGTCTGGTGGTGCGCGCTTTCAAGCCTCTGTACCTTCTGCCGGACGGGAGCGGGGAGCAGAAGGAATGACCGGGATGGGACCGGGACAAGTCTTTGATTATGTCGGCTGCTTTCCCGAGGCAGCGGGGAGTGTAGATGGATTCCATGGTTGGGAGTGTGGTCTGTGTGGTGGACTGGGCTACGTCCACAACTCTGCGTTGTCCCGCGATCTTGGGCAGAGCTGTTCCCAAAACAAGCTGTGGTGCAACAAGCCGCACGTTTTCACACGGTGCATCTGTTGAAGTTTGTGAGTTACTGGAGACATTTCCTGAACAAGTTGGTGCCCGTCCCATCAAAGTGCTCGGTCCGCAACAGAGTAGTGGTCAAGTTGATACCAAGGGTCGATGCTGATTGGGGAATGAGCCGCCCCGCTTCCTGCAGTCGATAACCAGTTCCTTAATCTTGCAGACATTGAGGGAGGGGTTTACCTTCCTCCCAAGCTGTGACCCCCCCCCCCCCCTCCTATCAGGGTATCCCCGTCTGAAATAGTTTCCCACCACTCTCTCCATACCTTTCTAGCGCCAAATTCCTCTCCCTCCCACTCCCCTTTCCATCCTCCCTCCTCTCTATCACACTCTCCCTCTCTCTCTCTATCCCTCCCAGTCTCTCTCCACCCCTTCAACATCCCTGTCTCGCTCTCTCTCCACCTTTCTAACCCTCCCTCCCCATCCCTCTCTGTATTCCTGCCCCCTCTCTTTCCCCCACCCTGCATCTCACTTCATCACTCTCTCCATCCTTCCTTCTGCCCCCTCTCCCCGACCCTCCCTCCGTATCTCTCTCTCTCTTTCTCCAACCTTCTTTCTTTCTCTCTCTCTCTCTCTCTCTCTCTCTCTCTCCTCTCTCTCTCTCTCTCTCTCTCTCTCTCTCTCTCTCTCTCTCTCTCTCTCTCTCTCTCCCTCCCCCCTCCCTCACTACTCTGGGATGGCCGTGTCGAAGGTGAAGACGGGGCGGGAGGGGGAGAGTTGGTAGTGGGGAGGGGGGGTGAGGGGTTCGAGGGGGCTGTTCTCCACCCGCAGCCGGTCGATGCGAGTGTCCGTCTCCCCCCTCGGAGCCCCCCGGGAAGCGGGCGCCACCCAGAGCCCCGGCTTGACGTCCTCTCCCCTCGCCGCCAGCGACTCGTACAGCGGGGGGGCTTCTGTTGGGGGGGGAGCGCTCCAGAGCCGGGCCGCTCACCGTCCAAATACTGCCAGCCGAGTCCGACAGCACGGTGCGGTACGACGGGTTAGACAGGAGCTGGCTCTCACTGGGGGGAGTGAGAGAGGGGTGGAGCGGGGATATAGAGGGAGGGAGAGAGTGGTGGGGGAGAGGGGCAGAGGGAGGAGAGGGGCAGAGGGAGGAGAGGGGCAGAGGAGAGGGGCAGAGGAGAGGGCGAGGGAGAAAGAGAGGGGGAGAGAGAAAGAGAGGAGGGGATTGAGAGTGGAGAGATGGGGAGACGGGGGTAGTGAGGTGGAGAGAGGGGGAGAGAGAAAGGGGAGAGAGGGTGATGAGAGAAGAGGGGGAGAGAGAGACAGGGTAAAGAGAGGGGAAAAGGAGAGGGGGTGTGGGAGGGGATAGAGGGGAGGGAGAGAGAGAGGAGGGGGCGAGAGAGTGGGGGGAGAGGGGGAGAGAGAAAGATAATTAGTGCAGAGGTTTTCATTTCACCAACGGAGCCCTGTTGCAGAGGAGGGAGGGGCGGTAGGTGAGGAGAGGGGGGAGATGGAGGGGTGGGTGGGAGTGGAAGGGGGGAGGGGAGGGGGGGAGGGAGTGGTAGCGGGGGGGAGGGGGAAGGAGGGGTGGCGGGAGTGTAGGGCAAGGAGAGGGAAGGGGGTTGGAGGGGGAAGGGGAGGAGGGGGGAGGGGTAAAGAGGTGGAGGGGAAGGTGGGGGGGGGAGGGAGGGAGCGAGGTGGGAGGGGAGGAGGGGCGAAGGAGGGGGGAGTAGGGGAGGGATGGGGAGGAGGGCGGAGGGAGGTGGGGGAAACGGAGGGAGCGACTGACCTACCTGGGCGTCCGGTGTGGGCTGCGTCCCCACTCTCCCGCTGTCTCTCCCGCTGTCTCTCCCGCTGTCTCTCCCGGTCTCTCTCCCAGTGTCTCTCCCGCTGTCTCTCCCGCTGTCTCTCCCGGTGTCTCCCCCGCTCTGTGTCGGGGTGCCGGTCGGCTGTCCCGCTGCTCCGGGCGGCTGCTGCTGCTATTGCTGCTGTGACTGAGCGCCAGGGCGAGGGCAGCGAGCAGCGCGGCGGCGCCGGACACGGAGAGGCAGAGAGCGGCGGTGCGGAGGCTCCGCCAGCCGGAGCGGGACGTCCCGTCCGGAGCCGAGAGCAGCAGCAGCGCCCCGGGCAGCAGTAGCGCCCAGCCCAGTGAGGCCGCCACCCGGAGCACCAGCCGCCCCGGCCACATCCTTACTGCACGACCCTCTCACCCCCCTCGCTCTCCCACAGCGTGGAGGTTCATCAGCATTTCCCCACACTGTGTTAATCTATCGCAACCACCCCACAGTTGGCCATTCCATCCGTACTGTTTCCATGCACAGTCTGCACCGGACTGTGGCGTGTCGATGCCGGACTGACACACTGTGGTGTGGGGCAGTACCAAGAGATCGACGCGGAGGTGTGTTGCTGATGTCAGTCCATCATCGAGACTCCAGACCAACAGTAACACAACTTTAGTAGTGCCCCACTGTGTCAGTCCATCAGTACTACCCCACAGTGATACTCCATCAGTATCATATCATATCATATATATACAGCCGGAAACAGGCCTTTTCGGCCCTCCAAGTCCGTGCCGCCCAGCGATCCCCGTACATTAACACTATCCTACACCCACTAGGGACAATTTTTACATTTACCCAGCCAATTAACCTACATACCTGTACGTCTTTGGAGGAAACCGAAGATCTCGGAGAAAACCCACGCAGGTCACGGGGAGAACGTACAAACTCCTTACAGTGCAGCACCCGTAGTCAGGATCGAACCTGAGTCTCCGGCGCTGCATTCGCTGTAAAGCAGCAACTCTACCGCTGCGCTACCGTGCCGCCCAGTACTACCCCACAGTGATACTCCATCAGTACTACCCACAGTGATACTCCATCAGTACTACCCCACAGTGATAATCCATCAGTACTACCCCACAGTGATACTCCATCAGCACTAACCCACAGAGCGATACTCCATCAGTACTACCCCACAGAGCGATACTCCATCAGTACTAACCACAGTGATAATCCATCAGCACTAACCCACAGAGCGATACTCCATCAGTACTACCCACAGAGCGATACTCCATCAGTACTACCCACAGTGATAATCCATCAGCACTACCCCACAGAGCGATACTCCATCAGTACTACCCCACTGTGTCAGTCCATCAGCACTACCCCACAGTGATACTCCATCAGCACTACCCCACAGTGATACTCCATCAGTACTACCCACAGTGATAATCCATCAGTACTACCCACAGTGATAATCCATCAGCACTAACCCACAGAGCGATACTCCATCAGTACTACCCACAGTGATAATCCATCAGCACTAACCCACAGAGCGATACTCCATCAGTACTACCCACAGTGATACTCCATCAGTACTACCCACAGTGATAATCCATCAGCACTAACCCACAGAGCGATACTCCATCAGTACTACCCCACTGTGTCAGTCCATCAGCACTACCCCACAATGATACTCCATCAGTACTACCCCACAGAGATACTCCATCAGTACTACCCACAGTGATACTCCATCAGTACTACCCACAGTGATAATCCATCAGTACTACCCACAGTGATAATCCATCAGCACTAACCCACAGAGCGATACTCCATCAGTACTACCCACAGTGATAATCCATCAGCACTAACCCACAGAGCGATACTCCATCAGTACTACCCACAGAGCGATACTCCATCAGTACTACCCACAGTGATAATCCATCAGCACTACCCCACAGAGCGATACTCCATCAGTACTACCCCACTGTGTCAGTCCATCAGCACTACCCCACAGTGATACTCCATCAGCACTACCCCACAGTGATACTCCATCAGTACTACCCACAGTGATAATCCATCAGTACTACCCACAGTGATAATCCATCAGCACTAACCCACAGAGCGATACTCCATCAGTACTACCCACAGTGATAATCCATCAGCACTAACCCACAGAGCGATACTCCATCAGTACTACCCACAGTGATACTCCATCAGTACTACCCACAGTGATAATCCATCAGCACTAACCCACAGAGCGATACTCCATCAGTACTACCCCACTGTGTCAGTCCATCAGCACTACCCCACAATGATACTCCATCAGTACTACCCCACAGAGATACTCCATCAGTACTACCCACAGTGATACTCCATCAGTACTACCCACAGTGATAATCCATCAGTACTACCCACAGTGATAATCCATCAGCACTAACCCACAGAGCGATACTCCATCAGTACTACCCACAGTGATAATCCATCAGCACTAACCCACAGAGCGATACTCCATCAGTACTACCCACAGTGATACTCCATCAGTACTACCCACAGTGATAATCCATCAGCACTAACCCACAGAGCGATACTCCATCAGTACTACCCCACTGTGTCAGTCCATCAGCACTACCCCACAATGATACTCCATCAGTACTACCCCACAGTGATACTCCATCAGTACTAACCCACAGTGATACTCCATCAGTACTACCCCACAGTGATAATCCATCAGTACTACCCCACAGTGATAATCCATCAGCACTAACCCACAGAGCGATACTCCATCAGTACTACCCCACTGTGTCAGTCCATCAGCACTACCCCACAATGATACTCCATCAGTACTACCCCCACAGTGATACTCCATCAGTACTAACCCACAGTGATACTCCATCAGTACTACCCCACAGTGATAATCCATCAGTACTACCCCACAGTGATAATCCATCAGCACTAACCCGCAGAGTGATACTCCGTTAGTACTACCCCACAGTGTCAGTACATCAGTACTACCCCACAATGATACTCCATCAGTACTATCCCACAGAGCGTCAGTACATCAGTACTACCCCACAGTGGTACTCTGTCAGTACTATCCGAC